>NC_090650.1:312500-525000 GCF_040937935.1 Hyperolius riggenbachi
CCTGCTCTTGCGGAGTCACTGCGGAGACCACGTGAGCGGAGCTCTCCGCATCACGTGGTCCCACCGGCCAATCGCCGCATAGAGTGGCCGCTCCAGGAAGTAAACACTGCACGTCACAACGTGCAGTGAATATTAATTAGCCATGTGCCTGGCCGCTCTCCGCTCCTCCCCAACATTACTGAGCATGTGCAAGCAGTACTGCATGCAGAACGTTGGCTTGTGGCGCAGCGTTACAATGTAACGCAACATGGGCACTGTGAACAGCCCATTGATTTTTCATTACTGTGCGGTGGGCTGCGTTACAGGCTGCTCTAACGTGCGCCTGTAACGTCCCACTGTGAAACCAGCCTAAAGGTGCTCATAGGACTTTGGGCCCCTTAGCGCAGTGTTCCCCAACCCTGTTCTCAAGGCCCACCAACAGTGCATGTTTTGTGGAAATCCACAGAGGTAGTTAAACATCTCTGCTGAGACACTAATTACCCCACCTGTGTATGTTTGTGGTTTCCTGCAGAACATGTACTGTTGGTGGGCCGAGGTCAGGGTTGGACAACTCTGCCTTAGCGCACCTAGGCTGCAAAAAGGGGTCACACATGTAGTACCGCCGTACTCTGGAGAAATAGTATAATGTGTGTTGGGGTGTATTTTTACACATACTCATGCTGGGTAGGAGAAATCTCTCTGTAAATGAGATTTTTTTTTTTCACACACAATTGTCCTTTACAGAGAGATTTCTCCCACCCAGCATGGGGATGTGTAAAAATACACCCCAAAACACATTATACTACTTCTCCTGAGTACGGTGATACCACATGTGTGACACTTTTTTGCAGCCTAGGTGCGCTAAGGGGCCCAATGTCCTATTCACAGGTCATTTTGAGGCATTTGGTTTCTAGACTATTCCTCACGTTTTAGGGCCCCTAAAATGCCAGGGCATCATAGGAACCCCACCAAGTGACCCCATTTTAGAAAGAAGACACCCCAAGGTATTCCATTAGGAGTATGGTGAGTTCATAGAAGATTTTATTTTTGTCACAAGTTAGCATAAATTAATTTTTATTGTTTTCTTTTTTCACAAAGTGTCATTTCCCACTAACTTGTGACAAAAAATAAAATATTCTATGAACTCACCATACTCCTAACGGAATACCTTGGGGTGTCTTCTTTCTAAAATGGGGTCACTTGGTGGGGTTCCTATGATGCCCTGGCATTTTAGTGGCCCAAAACCATGAGGAATGTCTGGAATCCAAATGGTTTTCGAGACTGCACTTGGGGACACTTTCAAAGTTTTCCCAATTTTTCGGACTAGCTGACCTTCATTTCTTAAAGTAATGATGGCCACTCGTTTTTCTTTACTTAGCTGCTTTTTTCTTGCCATAATACAAATTCTAACAGTCTATTCAGTAGGCCTATCAGCTGTGTATCCACCTGACTTCTCCACAACGCAACTGCTTATCCCAACCCCATTTATAAGGCAAGAAATCCCACTTATTACACCTGACAGGGCACACCTGTGAAGTGAGAACCATTTCAGGTGACTACCTCTTGCAGCTCATCAAGAGAATGCCAAGAATGTGCAAAGCAGTAACCAAAGCAAAAGGTGGCTACTTTGCAGAACCTAGAATATGACGTATTTTCAGTTGTGTCACACTGTTTGGTTATGTACTATACTTCCACATGTGGTAATTCATAGTTTGGATGCCTTCAGTGTGACTCTACAATGTTCATAGTCATGAAAATAAAGAAAACTCTTTGAATGAGAAGGTGTGTCCAAACTTGTGGTCTGTACTGTGTAGTGAGACCCAAACTGGCAGACTCAACAGGCCAACAATTTCCATTCCCCACAAAAACCATAACTAAACACTAGGAACAAGTAGCTAAAGCCTCGAGTTTCACAGAGAAGGTCCCGATCCGCCAGGCAGAAGCTGAATAGCCAGGTGGAGGTGGGGGAGTTGGGGGGGAAGGGCAGGGAGGGCAAGGGGGACACACCCCACCCATAGGTTGAGGGCCCCCCCCCGCCCCGGGCCCTAATGCTAGCAGCCTCTAGTGCCGACTTACCCTCCTCAAGCGTTCGGACAGACTGAGAGCAGGTGTTGAGCCAACTAGGAAATCCCCAGCGATATCTAATCTTCTCTCTATTAAGTGTGATCGGTCGCAGCGGTCTCCTCCTTTGCAGAGTAATCGCTGCCAGGTTGGCATAGATGTGCACCAACAAGGGGACCCCCAGAAGATCTGTGAGATCTCTAGTGGCCGCCATGATCTGGTCCTTAATCTCTCCATAGTGAAGCTTTAAAACCTCATCTCTAGGTGTTCCCAGTGTCCATGGCCTCCCCAGCGCCTGATGTATCCATATGTACCATTCCTGCATCTACTTGTGGGAACAAGGCTGAGAGAAGGCTTGTGGTCACCTCTTCCAGAGCGGTGAATGATTCAGGCAATCGTCAGATCCTGCGCGGTTCTCAAAATCCTCCAGCCTCCTTTCAGCCGCCTCTACTCTGACTTCCGGGGCATTCATCTGCTGTTTATCTTCATCGCTAGCATCAGCCATGACGTCTATGTGGTTATCCAGCTCCCCCACCTGCTGGCCTACCTCATGGATTTGTGGGATAAGGTCCTTCACACCGGCCAAGAGTTCACATGTAGACACCAGCTTAACCACTTCAGGACGAGAGCAATTTTCACATATCAGCGCTGCTCCCATTCATTCACCAATAACTTTATTACTACTCATCACATCTAAATCATCTGTATAGTGTGTGAAAATTTTGTTTAGTAATTACCTTATTTTCAATGCATTCCAATGGGAAAAATGGAAAAACAAAACAAAAAACAAAACACTATTTCTTCATTTACATCCATTATAGCTTTACTATAAGTTAATCCCACAATTGTATTTGGTTATCCATCCTGGTTATTACAACATTTAGATTATGTTCCTAGTACAATGTATGGCCACAAGAGTTTTTGCTTTCTCATTTTACACTATTAATCATTACAAGACTTTATTTACAAAAATAATAGTAATACTGCATGCATATTTAAAAAAGCCAAGTTCCTAAGATAATAATATGTTTTTTTTCTATATTCTGTCACTTTATTTTCATTTTACAAGTTTTTATTTTGGTATAGAATATGCAAAAATGTTATTGCTTTTGATTCAGTTTGTGACTAAAAAGAATACACAAGCCATGGGCCTCAACCCTAAAACGCTCTAAACTCTATTCTACTACTTATCATAGTTAAAATGTTACCACGTCTCTTGTGGTTTTGCTAATACTTTCCCAAGTTTGATCATAATTTTGAAAAATGACTTTTTATGTTGGATTGAGTTTGTCCCTACCTATTTTTAGGTGGTGATGTGTGTCCAAGCTTTAAGACCCACCAAAATGTATTGTACAACTTGTCACAGTTAAAAATTACACCCCATGTGCCTCATTTAGTAACAAGCTGGTGGTACACTATCCACAACTATACAAACAAGAGGTAGACACAATAGAACCGGCACTGCAGCTGCTGCAAAGCATACACTATCCACAACTACACTGGACTTCTAGATCCGTCCAGTTGTCATTAAAGAGACACTGAAGAGAAAAAAAAATATGATATAGTGAATTGGTTGTGTACTATGAATAATTACTAGAAGATTAGCAGCAAAGAAAATATTCTCATACTTTTATTTTCAGGTATATAGTGTTTTTTTCTAACATTGCATCATTCTCTAATATGTGCAGATTACACAACACTCAGCATTCAAAATGAGTCTATCAGAGCAGTCTGTGAACTAATGACCTCTCCTCTGCCAGAGAAAAAGTAAATAGTTCACTTACAGTTGAGATAATAAAAGTCAGAAGACAGCCCTCTCCACGACTTTGAAAGTCTTAGAGCTTAATGGCTTTTTTGTATAGAGATAACAACTGGAGTTTCTTAACTCTTCCTGTACTGGAAACAATTAGACTTATGTATCTGATCTTAAAGGGGAACTTCAGCCTAAACAAATATACTGTCATTAAGTAACATAAGTTATGTTAATTAAAATAGATAGGTAATATAATCTCTTACCCACTTTGTTTTAAAGGAACAGGCAAATGTTTGTGATTTCATGGGGGCAGCCATCTTTTTGGTTGAAAGGAGGTGACGGAGCATGAGACACAGTTCTAAATGTCCGGTATCCTGATCACCCCTCCCTGCTGCGCACGCTAGGCTTCAAATCTCAAATTCAAAATTTGGAAAAAAAAAAAATTTGCACCAAAACGGCAGAACGAGAACAACAACATCAGAAATCCCATCATGCTTTGCACAGCATTAGGGAAAAAATGCCCGGGCAGTTTTCTTCTGTACAGCTAAAAATTAGGCTAGGATAAGAAAAACTAAGTTCTGATGCTGTGAAACTGTTAAAGAAACACAAAGCCTTTTCAGTGCTGCTGAGTAGATTTTTAGTCTGGAGGTTCACTTTAATGTTTTATTTCTTAGCTGTACTACACATACAAATCATAATATCATAGTTTTTTTTCGCTTCAGTGTCTCTTTAAGTGGTTAATGTTAGTGAACAGCCTCTGCTGGTTCTAAGCACACGGCTGCTGATCATCGTGCGAACCGGCCTGCAAGGGTTACAAGCCTGATTTTGCTTCGGGGTAGGCCGAGTCTCACCACACGGCTGGGCCTGCGTCTCAGCCTGACTGGCAACGTTTTATGTGCGCGGGAAATCACGTCTTGCTCCGTAAGCGCCGTGCATGTGCCCCAGAGGAGATAGGGGGCGAAGGCTCAGCTTCCCGGACATTAGGAAATATAATTTATTGTGTCTGTTTCGGGATGTAAGAGATTGGGTAGCTGGGATAACTGGATTCTCGAATAGACCCTTGGAACGCCATATTGCTGAACCGTGGGAACTGACAGGCCTGCAATACCCTAGCTGGTCAACCACGCCCCTATGCCTGAAATGCAATGTAATAGAGATACGCTGAACGCTTGATGGGAGATACAGAAGATCTTCCACCAACCTTGGATAAATATCAAAATATATGCCAGAGGGTAACTCCAGTTTCATTCCAGGCCTCAATCATGAGAACTATAGAAAATGGTCAGATACGGGATTACTAAACTTGGAAATTTGTTAAACCTAGTGGACAAGAAACGTCTCTTCAAGGATGTTCTACAGCAGGGTTCCAGGATCAGATTTTCTGGCCTTTGGAAATCCAGTCCTTTGTTCGGCCTCATTTACATAATGTCTCATCTATAGCAAGAATCCTGCCCTTCAATACATTCCTGAGGCCAAAAAGGGATAAGAAGTCACTGTCAGAAACCCAAAAAGAACTGGGGAATGTCGGGATCCAGAAAAGGGTAAAAGAGAACACGTCTAGCTGCAACAATCATTTTACAGTCCCAGACATTGAGAAGCGATCAGTAGAAGGCAATAACCAGGTTAGAAGAGTCAAAGCAATTTTGGGTACCTGGAGTCGGAGGTTTCAGAAACTGAGAAGTCGGAGGCAGATGATTTCTGTACCAACTCCATAGCCCTGATATGGAGGTTGACATATTTATTTCATTTTAAGCAATACCAGTTGCCTGGCTGTCCTGCTGATCCCTCTGCCTCCAATACTTTTAGCCATAGCCCCTGAACACACAGGCAGACCAGATGTTCTAATGAATGAACATGGCTACTAAATGGAGCCACGTTTATTCATTCACCGGTACTCTGATTGGCTTCAGGAACATATGTTCCCGATCACCTATTCCTCCGCGGTGAATGAGAAGCTGGCGTGTGCAACCACCGTGAAATGACAAGACGTGCCTGTACGTTCTGTTTGCGGGACAGAAGCACAAACAGGACATGTATATACATCCGGTTTGTATGAAGAGGTTAAGCTACTTAAAGAGACACTGAAGCGAAAAAAAATATATGATATAATGAATTGGTTGTGTACTATGAATAATTACTAGAAGATTAGCAGCAAAGAAAATATTCTCATACTTTTATTTTCAGGTATATAGTGTTTTTTCTAACATTGCATCATTCTATAATATGTGCAGATTACACAACACTCAGCATTCCAAATGAGTCTTTCAGAGCAGTATGTGAAGTAATGACCTCTCCTCTAGCAGATGAAAGTAAATAGTCCAGGAACAGTTGAGATAATAAAAGTCAGATAACAGCCCTCTCCAGGACTAACTTAGTCGGAGAGCTTAATGGCTTTTTTACATAGAGATAACAACTGGAGTTTCTTAACTCTTCCTGTACTGGAAACAATTAGACTGATGTATCTGATCTTAATGTTTTATTTCTTAGCTGTGCTACACATACAAATCATAATATCATCATTTTTTTCCGCTTCAGTGTCTCTTTAACCTCCTTGGCGGTCTGATTCTTTCCAGATTTTAGGGTCTAAAAGCGGTGCAATTTTTTTTTCACTCTTTCAGACCCTAAAACCTGAAAAAAATCATTCTGGCAGTGAGATCTGCAGCAAAATAAAAAAAAAATGTACCTTCCTGGGCTCCTGTGCTGCAGTTTTCTCTTTGTCCACAAGATGGCGCTAATATACATATAAACGAACTTCTCTATATTTCTCTAATATAGAGAAGTTAGTTTTCAATATTAGCCCCGCCCCCGATGACGTCACGCTGCCACCATCGCTCTGCTGCCACCACCACGGCTGCGCTGCTCCAACTGGCTGCCGGGTCCCCGGAAGAATAGCGGGGACATGGGGGATCCCGGCGGCCAGGGAAAGACCCCACACTGTCGGGGAGAGAGGCTGGAGTCCCGCTGTGCAGCGAGATCGCGCGCGGGACTCCACAACCACAAGTAAGGCTCTGCAATGCATACCCCGACCTGAGCTCGGGATCACCGCTAATAGCTTGTTTTTTCTACCCCGAGCTCAGGTCGGGAAAACCGGCAAGGAGGTTAAAATGATTTTTAAGTACAAGTTCAACTTCAAAAAGGAAACCTGAGACGAAAGGCCAGAAAAGTTTTATACATACCTGGGACTTCCTCTGGCCTGATCACTCTCTCGCCGCCACCATTTGCCTCCTGGATGGCCCCGTAGAAACCCCATTGTGTTCAGGCAGTAGGGTGTACTGCACATGCGCGCCCAAGCGCCGGGAGTGTTCCCGGGCCACGGGAGAGAGAACACAGGCAAACTGCGCCAACTGGCCGAACATAACGGAGCATCTACGGGACCATCCAAAAGGTGAAGGGTGGCAGCGAGAGTGATCTGCACGAAGGGCGCAGGAGGAAGCCTCCTGCAGGTATGTATAAAACTTTTCTCCCCTTTCGGATACTCTTTAAATGGAGGATACAAATCAGAAAAAAAAAATATAGAAAATATACCATGTATCGGAAAAAACAAAAAAACAAAAAACACACACCTTATTCATCTTTTCCTCAAACTCAGCCAGAGCGCGAGACCCTTTCTTCTTCTTCTCCAGCTGCTCCTTCACCTCTTCCCTGCAACAGAGACACTCGGATCATACCAAATACTGAATACACCCCACTCCACCAAATATTATACACCGATCACACCAAATACTCCTTATACAGCCATTCCACCAAATATTATACACCAATCACACCAAACACTCCTTATACAGCCATTCCATCAAATATTATACCCCGATCACACCAAACACTCCTTATACAGCCACTCCACCAAATATTATATTCCGATCACACCAAACACTCCTTATACAGCCACTCCACCAAATATTATACCCCGTTCACACCAAACACTCCTTATACAGCCATTCCACCAAATATTATACACCGATCACACCAAACACTCCTTATACAGCCATTCCACCAAATATTATATCCCGATCACACCAAACAATCCTTATACAGCCATTCCACCAAATATTATACACCGATCACACCAAACACTCCTTATACAGCCACTCCACCAAATATACACCGATCACACCAAACACTCCTTATACAGCCATTCCACCAAATATTATACACCGATCACATCAAACACTCCTTATACAGCCATTCCACCAAATATTATACCCCGTTCACACCAAACACTCCTTATACAGCCATTCCACCAAATATTATATCCCGATCACACCAAACAATCCTTATACAGCCATTCCACCAAATATACACCGATCACACCAAACACTCCTTATACAGCCATTCCACCAAATATTATACACCGATCACATCAAACACTCCTTATACAGCCATTCCACCAAATATTATACCCCGTTCACACCAAACACTCCTTATACAGCCATTCCACCAAATATTATATCCTGATCACACCAAACACTCCTTATACAGCCACTCCACCAAATATTATATCCCGATCACACCAAACACTCCTTATACAGCCATTCCACCAAATATACACCGATCACACCAAACACTCCTTATACAGCCACTCCACCAAATATTATACACCGATCACACCAAACACTCCTTATACAGCCATTCCACCAAATATTATACACCGATCACATCAAACACTCCTTATACAGCCATTCCACCAAATATTATACCCCGTTCACACCAAACACTCCTTATACAGCCATTCCACCAAATATTATACCCCGTTCACACCAAACACTCCTTATACAGCCATTCCACCAAATATTATACCCCGATCACACCAAACACTCCTTATTCAGCCATTCCACCAAATATTATATCCTGATCACACCAAACACTCCTTATACAGCCATTCCACCAAATATTATACACTGATCACACCAAACACTCCTTATACAGCCACTCCACCAAATATACACCGATCACACCAAACACTCCTTATACAGCCATTCCACCAAATATTATACACCGATGACACCAAACACTCCTTATACAGCCATTCCACCAAATATTATACACTGATCACACCAAACACTCCTTATACAGCCATTCCACCAAATATTATACACTGATCACACCAAACACTCCTTATACAGCCATTCCACCAAATATTATACACCGATCACACCAAACACTCCTTATACAGCCACTCCACCAAATATACACCGATCACACCAAACACTCCTTATACAGCCATTCCACCAAATATTATATCCCGATCACACCAAACACTCCTTATACAGCCATTCCACCAAATATACACCGATCACACCAAACACTCCTTGTACAGCCACTCCACCAAATATACACCGATCACACCAAACACTCCTTATACAGCCATTCCACCAAATATTATACACCGATGACACCAAACACTCCTTATACAGCCATTCCACCAAATATTATATCCTGATCACACCAAACACTCCTTATACAGCCATTCCACCAAATATACACCGATCACACCAAACACTCCTTATACAGCCACTCCACCAAATATTATACACCGATCACACCAAACACTCCTTATACAGCCATTCCACCAAATATTATACCCCGTTCACACCAAACACTCCTTATACAGCCATTCCACCAAATATTATATCCCGATCACACCAAACACTCCTTATACAGCCATTCCACCAAATATACACCGATCACACCAAACACTCCTTATACAGCCATTCCACCAAATATTATACACCGATCACATCAAACACTCCTTATACAGCCACTCCACCAAATATTATATCCCGATCACACCAAACACTCCTTATACAGCCACTCCACCAAATATACACCGATCACACCAAACACTCCTTATACAGCCATTCCACCAAATATTATACACCGATCACATCAAACTTTCCTTATACAGCCATTCCACCAAATATTATACGCCGATCACACCAAACACTCCTTATACAGCCACTCCACCAAATATTATACACCGATCACACCAAACACTCCTTATACAGCCATTCCACCAAATATTATACACAGATGACACCAAACACTCCTTATACAGCCATTCCACCAAATATTATACACCGATCACATCAAACACTCCTTATACAGCCATTCCACCAAATATTATATCCCGATCACACCAAACACTCCTTATACAGCCACTCCACCAAATATTATATCCCGATCACACCAAACACTCCTTATACAGCCATTCCACCAAATATTATACACCGATCACACCAAACACTCCTTATACAGCCATTCCACCAAATATTATATCCCGATCACACCAAACAATCCTTATACAGCCATTCCACCAAATATTATACACCGATCACACCAAACACTCCTTATACAGCCATTCCACCAAATATTATATCCCGATCACACCAAACACTCCTTATACAGCCACTCCACCAAATATTATATCCCGATCACACCAAACACTCCTTATACAGCCACTCCACCAAATATACACCGATCACACCAAACACTCCTTATACAGCCATTCCACCAAATATTATACACCGATCACATCAAACTTTCCTTATACAGCCATTCCACCAAATATTATACACCGATCACATCAAACACTCCTTATACAGCCATTCCACCAAATATTATACACCGATCACACCAAACACTCCTTATACAGCCATTCCACCAAATATTATATCCCGATCACACCAAACACTCCTTATACAGCCACTCCACCAAATATTATATCCCGATCACACCAAACACTCCTTATACAGCCATTCCACCAAATATTATATCCCGATCACACCAAACACTCCTTATACAGCCATTCCACCAAATATACACCGATCACACCAAACACTCCTTATACAGCCACTCCACCAAATATACACCGATCACACCAAACACTCCTTATACAGCCATTCCACCAAATATTATACACCGATGACACCAAACACTCCTTATACAGCCATTCCACCAAATATTATATCCTGATCACACCAAACACTCCTTATACAGCCATTCCACCAAATATACACCGATCACACCAAACACTCCTTATACAGCCACTCCACCAAATATACACCGATCACACCAAACACTCCTTATACAGCCATTCCACCAAATATTATATCCCGATCACACCAAACACTCCTTATACAGCCATTCCACCAAATATACACCGATCACACCAAACACTCCTTATACAGCCACTCCACCAAATATACACCGATCACACCAAACACTCCTTATACAGCCATTCCACCAAATATTATACACCGATGACACCAAACACTCCTTATACAGCCATTCCACCAAATATTATATCCTGATCACACCAAACACTCCTTATACAGCCATTCCACCAAATATACACCGATCACACCAAACACTCCTTATACAGCCACTCCACCAAATATTATACACCGATCACACCAAACACTCCTTATACAGCCATTCCACCAAATATTATACCCCGTGCACACCAAACACTCCTTATACAGCCATTCCACCAAATATTATATCCCGATCACACCAAACACGCCTTATACAGCCATTCCACCAAATATACACCGATCACACCAAACACTCCTTATACAGCCACTCCACCAAATATACACCGATCACACCAAACACTCCTTATACAGCCATTCCACCAAATATTATACACCGATCACATCAAACACTCCTTATACAGCCACTCCACCAAATATTATATCCCGATCACACCAAACACTCCTTATACAGCCACTCCACCAAATATACACCGATCACACCAAACACTCCTTATACAGCCATTCCACCAAATATTATACACCGATCACATCAAACTTTCCTTATACAGCCATTCCACCAAATATTATACACAGATGACACCAAACACTCCTTATACAGCCATTCCACCAAATATTATACACCGATCACACCAAACACTCCTTATACAGCCATTCCACCAAATATTATATCCCGATCACACCAAACACTCCTTATACAGCCACTCCACCAAATATTATACACCGATCACATCAAACACTCCTTATACAGCCACTCCACCAAATATTATATCCCGATCACACCAAACACTCCTTATACAGCCACTCCACCAAATATTATACACCGATCACACCAAACACTCCTTATACAGCCATTCCACCAAATATTATACACAGATGACACCAAACACTCCTTATACAGCCATTCCACCAAATATTATACACCGATCACACCAAACACTCCTTATACAGCCATTCCACCAAATATTATATCCCGATCACACCAAACACTCCTTATACAGCCACTCCACCAAATATTATATCCCGATCACACCAAACACTCCTTATACAGCCATTCCACCAAATATTATACACCGATCACACCAAACACTCCTTATACAGCCATTCCACCAAATATTATATCCCGATCACACCAAACAATCCTTATACAGCCATTCCACCAAATATTATACACCGATCACACCAAACACTCCTTATACAGCCATTCCACCAAATATTATATCCCGATCACACCAAACACTCCTTATACAGCCACTCCACCAAATATTATATCCCGATCACACCAAACACTCCTTATACAGCCACTCCACCAAATATACACCGATCACACCAAACACTCCTTATACAGCCATTCCACCAAATATTATACACCGATCACATCAAACTTTCCTTATACAGCCATTCCACCAAATATTATACACCGATCACATCAAACACTCCTTATACAGCCATTCCACCAAATATTATACACCGATCACACCAAACACTCCTTATACAGCCATTCCACCAAATATTATATCCCGATCACACCAAACACTCCTTATACAGCCACTCCACCAAATATTATATCCCGATCACACCAAACACTCCTTATACAGCCATTCCACCAAATATTATATCCCGATCACACCAAACACTCCTTATACAGCCATTCCACCAAATATACACCGATCACACCAAACACTCCTTATACAGCCACTCCACCAAATATACACCGATCACACCAAACACTCCTTATACAGCCATTCCACCAAATATTATACACCGATGACACCAAACACTCCTTATACAGCCATTCCACCAAATATTATATCCTGATCACACCAAACACTCCTTATACAGCCATTCCACCAAATATACACCGATCACACCAAACACTCCTTATACAGCCACTCCACCAAATATTATACACCGATCACACCAAACACTCCTTATACAGCCATTCCACCAAATATACACCGATCACACCAAACACTCCTTATACAGCCATTCCACCAAATATTATATCCCGATCACACCAAACACTCCTTATACAGCCACTCCACCAAATATACACCGATCACACCAAACACTCCTTATACAGCCACTCCACCAAATATACACCGATCACACCAAACACTCCTTATACAGCCATTCCACCAAATATTATATCCCGATCACACCAAACACTCCTTATACAGCCACTCCACCAAATATACACCGATCACACCAAACACTCCTTATACAGCCACTCCACCAAATATACACCGATCACACCAAACACTCCTTATACAGCCATTCCACCAAATATTATATCCCGATCACACCAAACACTCCTTATACAGCCACTCCACCAAATATACACCGATCACACCAAACACTCCTTATACAGCCATTCCACCAAATATTATACCCCGTTCACACCAAACACTCCTTATACAGCCATTCCACCAAATATTATATCCCGATCACACCAAACACTCCTTATACAGCCATTCCACCAAATATTATATCCCGATCACACCAAACACTCCTTATACAGCCACTCCACCAAATATACACCGATCACACCAAACACTCCTTATACAGCCACTCCACCAAATATACACCGATCACACCAAACACTCCTTATACAGCCATTCCACCAAATATTATATCCCGATCACACCAAACACTCCTTATACAGCCACTCCACCAAATATACACCGATCACACCAAACACTCCTTATACAGCCATTCCACCAAATATTATACCCCGTTCACACCAAACACTCCTTATACAGCCATTCCACCAAATATTATATCCCGATCACACCAAACACTCCTTATACAGCCATTCCACCAAATATACACCGATCACACCAAACACTCCTTATACAGCCACTCCACCAAATATACACCGATCACACCAAACACTCCTTATACAGCCACTCCACCAAATATTATACCCCAATCACACCAAACACTCCTTATACAGCCATTCCACCAAATATTATACACCGATCACACCAAACACGCCTTATACAGCCATTCCACCAAATATACACCGATCACACCAAACACTCCTTATACAGCCACTCCACCAAATATACACCGATCACACCAAACACTCCTTATACAGCCACTCCACCAAATATTATATCCCGATCACACCAAACACTCCTTATACAGCCACTCCACCAAATATACACCGATCACACCAAACACTCCTTATACAGCCATTCCACCAAATATTATACACCGATGACACCAAACACTCCTTATACAGCCACTCCACCAAATATTATACCCCAATCACACCAAACACTCCTTATACAGCCATTCCACCAAATATTATACACCGATCACACCAAACACTCCTTATACAGCCATTCCACCAAATATTATACACCGATGACACCAAACACTCCTTATACAGCCATTCCACCAAATATTATACACCGATCACACCAAACACTCCTTATACAGCCATTCCACCAAATATACACCGATCACACCAAACACTCCTTATACAGCCATTCCACCAAATATACACCGATCACACCAAACACTCCTTATACAGCCACTCCACCAAATATTATACACCGATCACACCAAACACTCCTTATACAGCCACTCCACCAAATATTATACACAGATGACACCAAACTCCTCCCCCATTCCATGATCAGTAGGGATCAGCCACCCAAACTCCTACCCTTTTGAAGATTAGTAGGGATGAGCTGCTTAAACTCCTCCCCATTCCATGATCAGAAGGAATAAGCTACCCAAACTCCTGCCCAATTCCATGATCAGTAGGGATCATCTGCCCAAACTCCTCCCCATTTTATGCTCAGCAGGGATGAGCCACCCAAACTCCTCCCCATTCCATGATCAGTAGGAATAAGCTACCCAAACTCCTGCCCAATTTCATGATCAGTAGGGATCATCTGCCCAAACTCCTCCCCATTTTATGCTCAGCAGGGATCAGGGATAAGCCACCCAAACTCCTCCCCATTCCATGATCAGTAGGGGATGAGCTGCCCAAACTCCTCCCCATTCCATAATTAGTAGGGAGGAGTAACCCAAACCCCTCCCCATTCCATAAATACTGAGTGATGGAAATGTATGCAGAACGTAATAAACAGCATAATACCCGATTCATCTTGATTTACCATGTCAAATCTGAAAGGGTGAACTCTAGCTCATCAAGGGCTCATGTGGTAAAAGCTTCCCAATCATTTACAGAACAATCACAGTGTCCCATCTTTCATACAATTGCAGGGGAAACATGCTGACTGGAGAGGTGACATGCAATGATACGGGGAGCCACCAGATGGCACCATACAAACTACAAGGATAATATCAGTGATATAAAGCTCACCAGGTAGGCCTTGGTCTGCTCAGATAATCCTGAATTGTTGGTCCCCCGGAGGCCACGGGACCCCGAGCCCGAGCCATGGCTATAGGATTCATATACGCCTAGAAAGGACAAAATGATTACCATTTTCACAAGACTGTCCATTGTCAAACACACAACTGTATCTGTCCCAAAACACCACAAAGAAGACACTGCACATTATAGAATGATCATATACCGTACACAGATCTAGGCTGCACAAGTCTTTTTTTGTAAATCAAGGTTATTAAAGACATAGTTATTCACCAATCAGAATCAGAAATATTTTAATCGCCAGGCACGACTGGGTCGTGCTCTGAATTGGGTTTGGCACATACAATTGGTCAGCAAAGGATTTAAAAGGTATAGCTAACAGAAGGCATAAATAATAATAGGCATAAACAGGAGTGCAAATTGATAAACAGGCAGGAATGCAGATTGATAACTAGTTATAGTATGAGTGCAAGTTAGAATGAATCTCACAGAGTGCAGTTGCAAACATAAAAGTTACTACCGGTACTGGGCTGAAGATGAGTGCAATTTTACGCAGGAGGACAAGTCAATAACTAAGGAAGGGCAAGGTGCCATTCAGTTCACAGTGGTGGAGGGGGTGGGACGACCCGGATGGAGTTCAGGAAGTTGACAGCAGAGGGGAAAAAGGAGTTCCTGTGCCTCAAAGTTTTGGTGGCAATGGCTCGAAACCTCCGGCCCAGAGGGAGCCGGCTGAAAAAGCAGTGACCAGGGTGAGAGGGGTCACCGGCAATCCTCATTGCTCTGGAGCGTAGTCTGGAATTGTGGAGGAGTTCAAGCGAAGGGAGGTGTCTGCCAATGATTCTCTCTGCCGATTTGATGACCCTCTGAAGTTTGTATTTGTCTCTGGTGGAGGAGCCAGCGTACCAGACTAGGGTGGAGGCGCAGAGGACGGACTCGATGGTGGCGGTGTAAAAGCACGTCAGCAGTTCTTGGGCCATGCCAAACTTTTTCAGTTGGAGGAGGAAGAAAAGCCTCTGCTGTGCTTTCTTTTGGGTCAAGGCTGTGTTTGCCTTCCAGCTCAGGTCTTTGGAGATGGTGGTGCCCAGAAGGCGGACGCTGGCCACTCTTTCAACCTCGGTGCAGTCAATGAAGATTGGTGGGGGGGTGGGGGCAAACTTCCTGAAGTCTACTATCAGCTCCACAGTTTTGGATGTGTTGAGGACAAGCCTGTTCTCCTTGCACCACTGGCAGATTCTGTCAACCTCCTGACGATAGGCCTGCTCATCATTGTCTATCACCAGGCCAACGATGGTGGTGTCATCTGCAAATTTTATGACCTTGACAGAGCTTGCCATGGATCTGCAGTTGTTCGTGTACAGGGAGAACAGAATTGGTGACAGGACGCAGCCTTGTGGAGCCCCTGTGTTTGTTGTCCTCGGTTGAGAGGTGATCTCGCCAAGCTTAACGACTTGAGATCTGTTAGTCAGGAAGTCTGTGATCCACCGACGGAGTGTGGGATGGACATTCAGTTCTGTGAGATTGGCCTGCAGTATACAGGGGCAGATGGTGTTAAAGAGACACTGAAGCGAAAAAAAAATGATGATATTATGATTTGTATGTGTAGTACAGCTAAGAAATAAAACATTAAGATCAGATACATCAGTCTAATTGTTTCCAGTACAGGAAGAGTTAAGAAACTCCAGTTATCTCTATGCAAACAAGCCATTAACTCTCTGACTAAAGGTGGCCATACACTGGCCCGATTTGCGCCCGTTTCGGCAGCAGATTCGATCACTGGGATCGAATCTGCTGCCAATCGTTCACGCTACACGCCGAATTTCGATCTATTCCATCCGATCCCGTCGATCGCGCCGTGCGGAAAATAACCGTCGATCGCCCGCGGGTAAAGAGCGCATCGCTAGCGGCATTCGAGTGCCCGACGACCGACGCAATAGAGCTGCAATACATTACCTGCTCCGCCGGCGCGACTCCCGGGTCTCCGCTCTTCTCCGTCTCCGCTCTGGTCTGGTCTCTGGCATGCTTCCCTTTTTCCTGTCCCGGCAGGAAGCTTAAACAGTAGAGGGCGCTCTACTGTTTAAACTTCCCCCAGACAGGAAGAAGGGAAGCATGCCGGAGACCAGAGCAGGCCAGAGCGGAGACGGAGAAGAAGAGCGGTGACCGGGGGCAGTCGCACCAGCGGAGCAGGTAATGTATGCGGGCACCACCACAACAGATTGTGATCGGTTTCAGGCTGAAATCGGTTCACAATCTGTTTGCAGTAAAGGCAGCCATACGATCCCTCTCTGATCAGATTCAATCAGATAGGGATCTGTCTGTTGGTCGAATCTGATGGCAAATCGACCAGAGTATGGCTACCTTAAGTCTTAAGGTGCCCATACACTCGTCAGATTAGCAGCAGATAGATAAGAAATGCATCTGATGATCTATCTGATGCGTTTTTAGAACATTTTTTACCAGGATAGAATTCCAATAGATTTCAGTTTGAAATCTATTGAAATTCGATCTGATGGCATTTTTTTGCCATCAGATTTCCATTAAGGCCAATGCAAACTGATAAGCAATCTCATCAGATCGACCTAAATTTTCCACCCTGCAAGTTCGATGGAAATCCATCGAAATCGATCGAAATCGGCCGTCGATCGGTCGATTGGCCAACCGATTTGCAATCGATTGATCGGGATCGATCGGTCGGCCAGAAAATCGGCTGAGTGTATGGGCTGCTTTAGTCGTGGAGAGGGCTGTTATCTGACTTTTATTATCTCAACTGTAAGTGAACTGTTTACTTTAGGAGAGGTCATTACTTCACAGACTGCTCTGAAAGAATCATTTTGAATGCTGAGTGTTGTGTAATCTGCACATATTATAGAATGATGCAATGTTAGAAAAAACACTATATACCTGAAAATAAAAGTATGAGAATATTTTCTTTGCTGCTAATCTTCTATTAATTATTCATAGTACACAACCAATTCACTATATCATTTTTTTTTTTTTTTTTCGCTTCAGTGTCTCTTTAACCTCCTTAGCGGTAACCCCGTGCTGGACACGGGGTAAGCCGCCGGAGGGTGCCGCTCAGGCCCTGCTGGGCCGATTTGCATAATTTTTTTTTATTCAAACACGCAGCTAGCACTTTGCTAGCTGCGTGTTTGGTCCGATCGCCGCCGCCCGCCGCAGATGCGCCGCTACCCGCCGCTAAACAGGCCCCTGCCCCCCCCCCCCCCCCCGCATACCTCTTGCGCAGCCTGGCCAATCGCCGCCAGGCTGCACTATGGGGTGGAATCGGGACTCCGTGTGACGTCACGACGTCGGTGACGTCACTCCGGTCGTCGCCATGGCGACGGGGGAAGCCCTCAAGGAAATAGCGTTCAGAACGGGATTTCCTTATGGGCAGCGGCGTTGGCGGCGATCGGAGGTGACGGGGGGACGCCGCAGGGAGGGGGGGAAGCATGTAGCTAGCGCTAGGCTAGCAACATGCTAAAAAAAAACCCTGGCGGCCGCGCAGCCGCAGCAATCATACCGCCAGGGGGGTTAAAGGCCGAGCTGAAGTCGAGTAGAAGAATCCTGACGTATGTCCAGGTGGTTGTTTGTGATCTCTAGGCAGAGGTTGACAGCATCATCGGTAGATCTGGAACGGGTCCAGTAGGGATGAGGTAGTGAGCTTAATGTGGGTCAGGACAGCTCTCTCAAAGGTTTTCATTATGTTGGATGTTAGGGCCACAGGCCTGTAGTTATTGAGGTCGGTGTTTCCCTGCTTTTTGGGGACTGGGATGATAGTCGACTTTTTGAAACACACGGGGACTATGCCCTCCTGATGGGATTTGGCGAAGATAGAAGCGAGGATGGGTGCCAGCTGATGTGAGCAGGTTTTCAGACAGGCTGGTGACACCCCATCGGGCCCCGAGGCTTTCCTAGGGTTTAGCGAGGACAGGTGGAGGAGGACATCAGCCTCACTCACAGCTGGAGGTGGTGGGCTCAAAACTGAGACCAAGTCCTCATTAGGTGTGGGGTGTGCGGGTACTGTCGCTGGCTCACCTGGTACTGCCTGGACCTCAAACCTGCAGTAGAAGTTGCTGAGGTCCAATAACGTCTTTTCTGGTAATCCTCGGACAGCGCCCTGAGGGATGACCTTGCTCCGCTACCACTGGACAGGACAAGCATAACAAATTGCAGATATATAGCTCAACAGAGGCAATCAGCTCATTTATATAAAGGTCAACCAATCCATCACTCCGTCAATAAAAAAAGACCACACCAAAAACACGTTTCAAAATATTTATTCAACAGGGAAGAGAAATAACGGGTGTTGTCCTTCGGATTACTGGAAAAGCCGTTATCGGTGAGTAACTAGGTCTTTGCCAGGTCATCCTTGAACAACACCCCGAGAGTGAGAAACAAGATACATCATATTTAGGGAAGGACAACAGCCTGTAACACCTTTCTACCAAAACTTACATCTTTGTTAGCAGAAACATTTAATCTATAATGTATGACAAGAGTATTTGTACTTGACCAGATAGCTGGCCGGCAAATCTGCTCTACTGAGGCTCCAGCTCTCTCTGTGCAGGAAGTTGACATAGCCCTTGTCGAATGAGCCCTGGTAGTGTCAGGGATTTCTTTCCGCTGGATAGAGTAAGACGTAGTAATGAGCTGTCTGATCCACCAGGCAATAGATGATTTTGAAGCTTGCCTACCTCTTCTTACTCCTGAGAAGAGGACCAACATGACCTCAGACATTTTCCAGGACCGTCTGACAGCTACACTGTTCCATTCTTTTTCCTTGGGATTACTCATGTTATTACAAAAAGATGGTATGAAGATCTCTTGTGATCTGTGAAAAGACAAGCTCACCTTAAGGAGAAAAGATGGATCCAACTTCAATGTGATTTTATCCTCTGAGATAATACAGTAGGGTTCATTAATCATAAAGGCTTCAATTTCACTTACTTGTCTTGCCATACAGATTGCTAGTTAGAAGGCTGTGTTCAACGTAATGAGTTCATCAGATATCTCCTGCAACAGTTCAAAAGGATCTGCGGATAATACAGATTCAAGGTCCAAGGAGACCTATTTCTTTGAACCAGACAAATCTTTGAGATGGCTTTAAAGAGTTAAACCATGGAAGGCTCTTCTACCAATTCTTGTTGTAGAAAAAACACTTAAAGGGGAACTGAAGAGAGAGGTACATGGAGGCTGTCCTGTTTATTTCCTTTTAATCAATACCAGTTGCCTGGCAGCCCTGCTGGTCTATTTCTCTGCAGTAGTATCTGATTAAAACCAGACACAAGCATGCAGCTAGTCTTGTCAGATCAGACTTATAAGTCTGAACCACTGGAACACCTGATCTGCTGCATGCTTGTTCAGGGGCTATGGCTAATAGTATTAGAGGCAGAGGATCAGCAGGGCTGCCAGGCAACTGGTATTGTCTAAAAGGAAATAAACATGACAGCCTCCATATACCTCTCTCTTCAGTTCCCCTTTAACGCATCTGTCTGGACCTTTAAAGTATTTGCACTAAGGCCCATCTTGAAACCTAGTGTATCAATAGTGTCATTAGTACAGAAAACCAGGGTCTCTTTGGCCAAAAGGGAACAATTAAATAGCTTGTACTTTCTCCTTTATAATCTTGTTCAAGACCCTCAGAATTACTGTCAATGGAGGAAAGGCATGGATACAGTAGAATCTCTTTATAGCAAAGTATGATATAGTAAACCTCTGGATATGGTAAACTCAGTCTTGAGGTCCCAGCAAATGGATCTGTATAAATATACAATCTATGACCAATCCTGATATAATAAACGTCTGATATAGCGGACTACTACTATACTAAGGGAAGTATCATGTGATTGAAAAAGCATCCATTATCCACGGCTCGTCCAGAGGACAAAGGGAACAGAACTTTCTGCACTTGTCACCGCCATCTGCTGTTCCCACAAGCCTTGCGCTGTCCAAGTATGCCCCCCAACCCTGGGCACGTGCATCCGTCATTGTACTTCCTGTCTGACACATCCAATCTTTGCCCTCTGTCAGATGTGAGAGCTTGCTTTATTGTTGGAGGAATCAGGGCTGTGGAGTCAGAGTCAAAGAGTAGGAGAAATTTTAAGTAGCTGGAGTCAGAGTTGGTGGTTTCAATAAACTGAGGAGTCCGAGTTGGATGATTTTTGTACTGACTACACAGCCTGGGAGGAATCAATACCTCCTGATCTAGAGAAGACACCTTTTCGATTCTATTTCTTTTTTGTTTTTTCCATAATTGTAGTATTCTTGAATGAAACTGACCCCAGTTCATGGCCAAGAATACTGAGGTCAGGTAGCCCAAGAGTGTCATTGCCTTCCTTACGCATATCGTACGAGACTCCTGAAAGCAAATAATTCAAGTTAGTTGTGTAGATCTTTTGTTTTCTGGCAAATAAACTTTCTGGACCGATGTGTCAATGTCCAGACCCAAATAATTCCTGGAGGAATCTGGGATCAGGGATTGTTTACCAATTGATCAGCCAGCCAAGAGATTCAATAAAAATGAATCGTTGATCTAAGTTGCTGGTTTACTGCTGCTGGTGAGGAATTCCAGAGCAAAAGATCAGCAAGATATAGGGTACTGGGAAAAAACACAAAGACAACGGGAGCCCAAATTGTGCAGTATATCACAGGTAGATGGATAAGTAAAGGAAATAATCACAAAGGTGGGTTGCACACGGGGCAACGGGCCACTTCAAGCAGGTGGAGTGTCTTATACCTGACTTTACTCAGGTAAGCCAATGATCCTGGAGGCGGTCGCTCTCTTGGTGAAGAACCTCATGCACTCTAATAATGATGTGGTGTGGATTGCACCTCAAGTTTGGTGCATGGGACTCCCCCCACTGGAACGTGGGGGGGGGGGGGGGGGGAGTATGACACAGAAGGGAGAAAAGAGGCGCCCAATGGAGTATAAAAGAGTTAAAAACGAAAAGGTTGAGGTAGCTTACCTCATAGATGACAACTCATTTGAGCAGAAAGGTTTATCAATAAGCACAGGCAACGCGTTTCGTGGGATCTAGCCCACTTCCTCAGGGCAAATACAGTGCCACTGCAGTCTAATAGCCGCATTTGGTGCGCCCTCTACGTATCTTTCCGGCGGCTGCTCTTACGTCAGACTGGCCGCGACTGGCTGAAGGGATGGGACCCGGTACCGGCACTGCAGAAGGCTGAGGACGGCAGCGTGGGAGCGATCGGAGCGCATGGGGCTGGAGGAAGCACCAGGTATATATAAAACTGTTATCTTTGATCAGCTATGGTTTTCTTTAAAGCTGACTGATCCTGGTCTTTGAGAAAGGGGGGGGGGGGGTTGTCAAACAAAACTTTCTTGGGGGAGCACGAGAGAACTCCACTTTGTAACCATTGAGCACAATTCTTTTCAACCAATTGTTTTGGAAATGCTCCTGCCACGTCTCATAACATTGTGATATCCTGGGAAGCCTGGCGTCATTGCTTGTTGGTTGGAAAACCTGACCTAGGTTTCTGTGTTGCTGAGCTCTGACCCCACCTATGTCTGTTAACTGTTTTCATGCTAAACTGCTGCTTCTTTTGGTTACAAAAGGAACTTCAAAATCTAAAACTTCTTTTCTGCTGAAAATTCTTTGTATTGTCAGCCGTTCTATCAGGTGCTTCCTCTAACTTAGAACCAAAAAGGAAGCTGCCCTCATAAGGAACTCCACATAAACAAGACTTTGAGGACATGTCCCCTTCCATGTCTTCAACCACACAGCCCTTCGGGTGGAATTCTCTAGGGCTGAACTTCTTGCTAGAAGTCTGACAATTTCATCAGATGCATCGGACACAAAATTTACAGCTTGAAACAGAGTGTCAAAGGAGGCTAGAATAACCTCTAAGTGTATGCTGCCTAATCCGTAACTGAAGCTGCTCTAACAGGAGACATTAAGTGCCAGAGACATGGCTGTGTTTGCTATAGCAGGCCTAAAGCAAGTCGTGGTGGATTCCCAAGCACACCTCAGTAGGTCATCCATGTTCAGGAGTTTTCCATTCATGGTTAATGACACTTTTCAATGATTTATGAACTGGAATGTAAATAGTTTGCCCTTCATCTTCTCCATAGTGGACAGAACCCTTTTCTCTTGTATCACACCCATAATTGACTGTAGGTTAGATAACAAACCTCCCACTGAGAAATGCAAATCTTGCAACTTACTGGCCTTCAGCCTCCTCCCCCTCTGAGCCATCCTGGACTACAGAGGAAATATCCACCTCCCCCTCGGGAAGTTCAGACTTCTCCCCCTCTCAGCCATCCTGTACTACAGAGGAAATATCCACCTCCCCCTCGGGAAGTTCAGACTCCTTTCCATTCATCTTCCTTTTAAAATAAAAAAGGGATGAATCAACAATATTGAAAGCTGATGTAGATAGTCCTGAAGACGAGCGATTGATAGCTGACTACTCCTGCGAAGGTGTTTTCTGTACAACTGAAGGAATAGAGATGGGTATCAAATGATGTGCTGGGCCTGAAATTGTAACAGGATGTGCCACTACCAGACACAAGTGCAGGACCTACATTGAGCGGACATGCCAAAGAATCCTTAAGAGACAAAGTGTACCTGAGGTGCAGAGCGCTCCGGGATAAGGGAGCTGGGCTGGGCTGGGCGTATGCATGCGGCCGGGCCACGCACGCGCAGAGCGCCTTTTATACACACAAATACTATGCAGCCCCTAACAGAGAGGTAGAGGTGCCTTGCAGCCTGACCCATAGTCAGAACGCCAACCACAGTGGTCCTGCAGTCCTGACCACCAGACCGCTCCTACAACCCCCCCTCCCGCTGTGTGCAGCCACACTGCGTTCATCGCAACAAAGACCGTTGGCAAGGTTCCCCCCTTTGGAGGCAAAATTTCCACCTGCCTCTAAGCTCACTGTCGCGGCTGGGCCCACCGATCCGATTCAGGATCCAAAGAGCCGCCCTGAGATGCCGGGTGATCCTACAGCGGCATGCGGGGAAGCGATCATCCCTTTACCAGAAGCTCGGCAGCGCTGATGGTCTCCGGAACTCCCCAGGCTGATCCACTCTGGCCAAACGAGATCTGGGGAGGATCACTGCCATGGACAGCCTCCACTCCCCCCGCTGCAGGCAGCCTCCACGCCCCCAACCGCGGGCAGCCTCCACGCCCCCAACCGCGGGCAGCCTCCACGCCCCCACCCGGGGGCAGCCTCCACGCCCCCAGCCGCGGGCAGCCTCCACGCTCCCAGCCGCGGGCAGCCTCCACGCTCCCAGCCGCGGGCAGCCTCCACGCTCCCAGCCGCGGGCAGCCTCCACGCTCCCAGCCGCGGGCAGCCTCCACGCTCCCATCCACGCTCCCAGCCGCGGGCAGCCTCCACGCCCCCAGCCGCGGGCAGCCTCCACGCCCCCAGCCGCGGGCACCCTCCACGCCCCCAGCCGCGGGCAGCCTCCACGCCCCCAGCCGCGGGCACCCTCCACGCCCCCAGCCGCGGGCACCCTCCACGCCCCCAGCCGCGGGCACCCTCCACGCTCCCAGCCGCGGGCAGCCTCCACGCTCCCATCCACGCTCCCACCCGGGGGCAGCCTCCACGCCCCCAGCCGCGGGCAGCCTCCACGCTCCCATCCACGCTCCCAGCCACGGGCAGCCTCCACGCCCCCAACCGCGGGCAGCCTCCACGCCCCCAGCCGCGGGCACCCTCCACGCCCCCAGCCGCGGGCACCCTCCACGCCCCCAGCCGCGGGCACCCTCCACGCTCCCAGCCGCGGGCAGCCTCCACGCTCCCATCCACGCTCCCACCCGGGGGCAGCCTCCACGCCCCCAGCCGCGGGCAGCCTCCACGCTCCCATCCACGCTCCCAGCCACGGGCAGCCTCCACGCCCCCAACCGCGGGCAGCCTCCACGCCCCCACCCGGGGGCAGCCTCCACGCCCACAGCCGCAGGCAGCCTCCACGCTCCCAGCCGCGGGCAGCCTCCACGCTCCCAGCCGCGGGCACCCTCCACGCCCCCAGCCGCGGGCACCCTCCACGCCCCCAGCCGCGGGCAGCCTCCACGCTCCCAGCCGCGGGCACCCTCCACGCCCCCAGCCGCGGGCACCCTCCACGCCCCCAGCCGCGGGCAGCCTCCACGCCCCCAGCCGCGGGCAGCCTCCACGCCCCCAGCCGTGGACAGCCTCCACGCCCCCAGCCGTGGACAGCCTCCACGCCCCCAGCCGTGGACAGCCTCAGACCCCGCAATGCTTGCCTGTGTGGACAGGACAAAAACTGAATGTTGGAGGATTGGTTGACCTTATATAAATGAGTGGATTGCCTCTGTTAAGTTATATATATGCAGCTCTTTATTCTTGTCGTGTCCAGTGGTAGTGGAGCAAGGTCATCTCTCAAAGTGCTGTCCGAGGATGACCTGGGAATAACGTTTCTCCACTGCAACAACTAGAAACCTCAGCAGAGGGATCCCCCAAAAGACTTCCCTGACCGTCCAGCAGTGGGGTTAATCACTGCAATGCATGCTGGATATGTAGTTCATTATTGTGATTACATCCCTCAGTCAGCATGCACTGCGGCGGCTGGGGACGTGCAATATCGGCACTGCTGCTTATAACTGCGATTCTGCGGCACACACAGAAGCAAGATGGAGACACCTGTATAGACAGGGAGGTCAGAGAGCTTCCCCCATTAGGTAAGTAAAGGCTCGTCGTCCCCCAAAGAGCAAGAGAAGATCACGCTTTTGATGTTGCTATTGGTTTTCCGATAATACAATACTGCTAGTACTTCATTACTCATTCCTACCAATAATTCAAAAATATATTTTTTCCAGATCTCTCTGACTGAATTTGGTGGTTAAAGTACCCTTGAATGGGGGAAAATGTATTGAATCAAGTCCATGGTGGGCCAGATGACCTCATCCTGAGTCTCCATATGCTGCCCGTGGTCCTCCCCAACCTCCCGGAACTTCATCCACGTGGCACAGAGCTTCTGTACTGCGAATTTCACACTACACATGCGTTTTAGTGACAGAAATCAGGCAGAACGGGAGTGTAGTGGTTACCACTTGCATTGCAGCGCTGGATCCCCAGTACAAATCCCAGCCAGGGCACGTATCTGCACCTCTGGGTACTCCGGTTTCCTCCCACATCCCAAAAGCGTACAGATAAGTTATTTGGCTTCCCCCTAAAATTGGCCCTAGACTACAGTATGACTATAGTAAGGATCAGATTGTGAGCTCCTCTGAGGGACAGTCAGTGACAGAACGATGTGCTCTATAGTGCTGCAGAAGATGTCAGTGCTATATAAATACATAATAATAATATGGTAGGACATTAGACTATGACTATGGTAGGATTAGATTGTGAGCTCCTCTGAGGACAGTCAGTGACATGACTATGTACTCTGTAATGTGCTGCAGAAGATGTCAGTGCTATATAAATACATAATAATAATATGGTAGGACATTAGACTATGACTATGGCAGGAATAGAGTGTGAGCTCCTCTGAGGACAGTCAGTGACATGACTATGTACTCTGTAATGTGCTGCAGAATATGTCAGTGCTATATAAATACATAATAATAATATGGTAGGGCATTAGGCTATGGCTATGGTAGGATTAGAGTGTGAGCTCCTCTGAGGACAGTCAGTGACATGACTATGTACTCTGTAATGTGCTGCAGGAGATGTCAATGTTATATAAATACATAATAATAATATGGTAGGACATTACACTATGACTATGGTAGGATTAGAGTGTGAGCTCCTCTGAGGACAGTCAGTGACATAACTATGTACTCTGTAATGTGCTGCACAATATGTCAGTGCTATATAAATACATAATAAGAATATGGTAGGACATGACACTATGACTATGGTAGGATTAGAGTGTGAGCTCCTCTGAGGACAGTCAGTGACAGAACGATGTGCTCTATAGTGCTGCAGAAGATGTCAGTGCTATATAAAAACATAATAATATGGTAGGACATTAGACTATGACTATGGCAGGAATAGAGTGTGAGCTCCTCTGAGGACAGTCAGTGACATGACTATGTACTCTGTAATGTGCTGCAGGAGATGTCAATGTTATATAAATACATAATAATAATATGGTAGGACATTACACTATGACTATGGTAGGATTAGAGTGTGAGCTCCTCTGAGGACAGTCAGTGACATAACTATGTACTCTGTAATGTGCTGCACAATATGTCAGTGCTATATAAATACATAATAAGAATATGGTAGGACATGACACTATGACTATGGTAGGATTAGAGTGTGAGCTCCTCTGAGGACAGTCAGTGACATGACTATCTACTCTGTACAGTGCTGCAGAGGATGTCAGTGCTATATAAATACATAATAATAATATGGTAGGGCATTAGACTATGGCAGGATTAGCGTGTGAGCTCCTCTGAGGACAGTCAGTGACATGACTATTTACTCTGTACAGTAATGCAGAAGATGTCAGTGCTATATAAGTACATAATAATAATAATATGGTAGGACATTAGACTATGACTATGGTAGGATTAGAGTGTGAGCTCCTCTGAGGACAGTCAGTGACATGACTATGTACTCTGTAATGTGCTGCAGAAGATGTCAGTGCTATATAAATACATAATAATAATATGGTAGGGCATTAGACTATGACAGGATTAGATTATGAGCTCCTCTGAGGACAGTCAGTGACATGACTATACATCAGGGGTCTCAAACTCAATTTACCTGGGGGCCGCAGGAAGCAAAGTCAGGATGAGGCTGGGCCGCATAAGGGATTCCACAAAATCCCGCTTTCAGCTTCAGCTCTGCCCCTCCTGACGTCAATCGCGGCGCATCGCCGCCTCTCCCCGCCCCTCTCTGTGTATGAAGAGTGGGAGGGGCGGGCAGAGGCGGCGATGCGCCGCAATTGATGTCAGGAGGGGCAAAGCTGAAAGCTCTGCCCCTTCCAGGAAATGCTGGCGGATTGCCCCCCCGGGCGATTTAGGGGCTCTGCAGCCCTCGTTTAGCGGCAGGAATGCGGCGCATTACTTGGGAGCACTGAAGCGAACTATAATGAAGCTTTCGCCGGCGTGGGCCACAAAATATTGTATCAAGGGCCACAAATGGCCCGCGGGCCGCGAGTTTGAGACCCCTGCTATACATGCTCAGAACTCTCACCTGCTCTGTACCGAATCACACAGCGCCGAGTGGGGGGGGGTCTTCTGGAAAAGTGTTTGCTGGAGAGATCCAGTGAAATACTTGGAAGGAGCATGAAGACAACAGGCAGCATCTGGAAACTCTGTACTAGATGAGGTGATATAGACCCCCATGGAATTCATTCAATTGTTACCCCCATTAATCTAAACATCACATGAAGTGTCATAACTTGGTAAGACAGGCTCAGTCCAAACTGCAGAACGGAAAAGGAATACGCATCTACGAGGCATTACGTCCATTCTGCATTCGCTTTGCGCAAATTCACTGTTCCACATCAGCCCGTACATGTCGCCGCTCACCTGTCCCGTGCTCGGTCCCTTCACAAGCATGGCTCTCCATAGGCTGAAACATGTCAATTCTGCCTAGCAACAAGGAGAATTCTCCCTGTCGGCGAGGATCCCCATTGGTCTGCTGTAGGTCAGTGGAGAATCCCCGACCACCGAGCTGTTCAGAAGGGAGCGAGCGATGGCGAGACACACGAGTATTACGTCACGGTGTGGATGCAACGAAAATGGGCAATGTGGATATAGCGGCTGTATCCTGTGCCCAAGTCTACCAGGGCCCATTTCAAATGTATGCGCGGACAGAGTCTCTTCTCATAGGCTTTCATTGAGCATGTTTTCTCATCCAGTCCGGGAAAAAGTGCAAAGTCCAGACTCTCCGCAGCACACGGATTAACAGGTGGAGGCGGGGCCTATTTTTACCATAGGATCCACTTCCTGCATTTTGGAGGAGCTTTAAAAACGTATCTCACGGACACGTTTGTAAAGTAAGTGTAAACCGAGCCTCAGGCTGGCTTCAGTAACCTGCAGGGATTGGGTGACGTGGCTGCTGACCGAAGGGACAGGGAAGCATCAGGGCTGTTATACAGCAGAATGCAGGGATGATACACTGTTTCCCTATGCCTCCATGTCAACACCTGTGGCCCACTCTACCCCGGAGGACCACTTTAACAGATCCAGCATCAGAGACAATTCATCCATTGGATGTAGCTCAAGCATTGAGAACATACATGGATATGACAAGAGATATTCGCAAGTCGGAGAGATTATGGATAATTCCATTCGGATATAGAATGGGGCAGGCCGCCACCACTAGAACAATCTCCTCCTGGCTCGTAAGAATAATTCAGGACTGTTACAAGTCTCTCAACCTGGAGCCTCCCGGGCAACTTACGGCGCATTCGACGAGAAGCATTTCTACTTCCTGGGCAGCCATGAACAGGGTTTCAGCAGATACCATCTGCCAGGCGGCTAACTGGACCACGATAAATACATTCATGCAGCACTATAGAGTGGATATGGCAGCCAATTCTTCACTTAACTTTGGGAAAGTTGTATTAACTGGACAATCTTCTTAAATTAAAAAAACATTTTCTTATTTGCACAAAGTCTACAGTCTCCCTCCCTTCTTCAAATTTCTAGTTACATCCCACAGGTGTTGACATGGAGGCATAGGGAAAGCGGAAAATTGTATACTTACCTAACGGTAATTTTCCTTTCCCGATGCCTACATGTCAACACTGGGATTCCCTCCCTTCAACTTCAGCGAGTCCGAGGTCCACATAAGACTAGGGAGGTGGCTCATTTCAGACTTTTTATAGATTGGTCCTCCGGGGTAGAGTGGGCGGGGCATCTACTGTTAAAGTGGTCCTCCGGGGTAGAGTGAACCACAGGTGTTGACATGTAGGCATCGGGAAAGGAAAATTACCGTTAGGTAAGTATACAATTTTCCTCTGTGACGTCACAGCACAGGAATAATGTCACGTGATGCAGGGATGCTGGGGGTACATTGTATGACATCACAGCAGATAATGATAACCGACTAACACCGCTCAATTCTGTACTGAACTCTGCTGCTCGACTCATTCATCTCTCCTCTCGCTCTTCCTCTGCTGCTCCTCTCTGTCAAGCTCTTCACTGGCTACCAATTAATGAGAGGATTCAGTTGAAACTCTTAACCCTAACCTACAAAGCTCTCCACAATCTCTCTCCCCTGTACATCTCCTCACTAGTCTCCAGATACCAACCCAACCGCAATCTCAGATCTGCACACGAGCTTCTTCTATCCTCTTCTCCAATTACCTCCTCACATTCACGTGTACAAGACTTCTCACGTGCCTCACCCCTCCTCTGGAATGCCCTTCCACAACACATCCGCCACTCTCCCACCTTTGAAATCTTTAAACGCTCCCTCAAAACCCACCTTTTCCGACAAGCATATTCTCTAGCTTAGGCCATGCACCCACTAAATAACCTAATTACGCACTGCCTGTACATATACTGTATACTTCCCCCACCTCTTGTTTCCACCCCATTCCTTTAGATTGTAAGCTCACAAGGGCAGGGCTCTCATCCTTTTGTGTCATGGAATGTTATTAATGTAATTGCTTGCACTCTGTTAGACATTTATACATTTTAGTCATCATGTTAAATCAAATTGTAATCAGCAGTGCTGTATCTTGTATCAGTGTACATATTTCATGTATATCATTGTCTGTATCATTATGTATCCCTTGTTTGTTTTCTTACATTGTACAGCGCCACGGAATATGTTGGCGCTTTATAAATAAATTAATAATAATACATTGCATGACAGCACAGGAATAATGTCACGTAATGCAGGGGCTCCTTATTATACATTGTATCCAGGAAGAATTGTATGATGAGGTGACATTATTATACATTGTATCCTCCAGATACACTGTGTGACGTCACAGCACAGGAATAATGTCACGTGATGCAGGGATGCTGGAGGATGCATTGCATGACAGCACTATATCCTGCAGCCCCGCAGCACCCGTCACTCCTCCGTGGTCTCTGCTGACTTCCGGTCCCACGTGCCATCAGACCGGAAGTGCTCCCCAGGAAGGGGACCCCCGTAACACGGAGCACTCACCACCCGGTTATCGCGCTTCCCCATCCTCCGGCTCTCCGGAAATCACCAGCAGGGAGCGTCTCACACGGCGGAAGTGACGCGCACATCACGTGACACCACAGCCGCCTCTTACTCCTCCTCCCGACATCGGCCCGCGCGACAGCTTAATCACGCCCACTGATGTTCTGCTCTCCGCCCATTCCTGCTTCCCTCATAGCTGCCTAACCCCTCCCACCATCAGCCGTCCTCAGGCCCCGCCCATTCCTGCTTACCTCATAGCTGCCTAACCCCTCCCACCATCAGCCGTCCTCAGGCCCCGCCCATTCCTGCTTCCCTCATAGCCGCCTAACCCCTCCCACTATCAGCCGTCCTCAGGCCCCGCCCATCCCTCCTCATAGCTGCCTAACCCCTCCCACCATCAGCCGTCCTCAGGCCCCGCCCATTCCTGCTTCCCTCATAGCCGCCTAACCCCTCCCACTATCAGCATTCCTCAGGCCCCGCCCATTCTGCTTCCCTCATAGCTGCCTAACCCCTCCCACCATCAGCCGTCCTCAGGTCCCGCCCATTCCTGCAACCCTCATAGCTGCCTAACCCCTCCCACCATCAGCCGTCCTCAGGCCCCGCCCATCTCTCCTCATAGCTGCCTAATCCCTCCCACCATCAGCCTTCCTCAGGCCCCGCCCATTCCTGCTTCCCTCATAGCCGCCTAACCCCTCCCACTATCACCCATCCTCAGGCCCCGCCCATCCCTCCTCATAGCTGCCTAACCACTCCCACTATCAGCCGTCCTCAGGCCCCGCCCATCCCTCCTCATAGCTGCAGCTCCCGGCTGTCCCTGTAGTTTCTGCACAGGTGGAATAGCAGCGGCGCTAGTCAGGTATACCCGACGCATATAACCCACGCATGCTGGTTCCGGGGCTGGAAGTGTAATGTCAGAATGGGCAGCCGAGAAGCAGCCTGCCTCACTGAGTATCACGCATGCTGGTTCCGGGGCTGGATGTGTAATGTCAGATAGTGCAGCCCGGGAAGCAGCCTGCCTCACTGAGTATGACACATGCTGGTTCCGGGGCTGGAGGTGTAATGTCAGAATGGGCAGCCCGGGAAGCAGCCTGCCTCACTGAGTATGACACATGCTGGTTCCGGGGCTGGAGGTGTAATGTCAGATAGTGCAGCCGGGAAGCAGCCTGCCTCACTGAGTATGACACATGCTGGTTCCGGGGCTGGAGGTGTAATGTCAGATAGTGCAGCCGGGAAGCAGCCTTCCTCACTGAGTATGACACATGCTGGTTCCGGGGCTGGAGGTGTAATGTCAGATAGTGCAGCCGGGAAGCAGCCTTCCTCACTGAGTATGACACATGCTGGTTCCAGGGCTGGAGGTGTAATGTCAGATAGTGCAGCCGGGAAGCAGCCTGCCTCACTGAGTATGACACATGCTGGTTCCGGGGCTGGAGGTGTAATGTCAGATAGTGCAGCCGGGAAGCAGCCTGCCTCACTGAGTATGACACATGCTGGTTCCGGGGCTGGAGGTGTAATGTCAGATAGTGCAGCCCAGAAACAGCCTTCCTCACTGAGTATGACACATGCTGGTTCCGGGGCTGGAGGTGTAATGTCAGATAGTGCAGCCGGGAAGCAGCCTTCCTCACTGAGTATGACACATGCTGGTTCGGGGGCTGGAGGTGTAATGTCAGAATGGGCAGCCGGGAAGCAGCCTGCCTCACTGAGTATGACACATGCTGGTTCCGGGGCTGGAGGTGTAATGTCAGATAGTGCAGCCCAGAAGCAGCCTTCCTCACTGAGTATCACGCATGCTGGTTCCGGGGCTGGAGGTGTAATGTCAGAATGGGCAGCCCGGAAGCAGCCTGCCTCACTGAGTATCACACATGCTGGTTCCGGGGCTGGAGGTGTAATGTCAGATAGTGCAGCCGGGAAGCAGCCTGCCTCACTGAGTATGACGCATGCTGGTTCCGGGGCTGGAGGTGTAATGTCAGAATGGGCAGCCCGGAAGCAGCCTGCCTCACTGAGTATGACACATGCTGGTTCCGGGGCTGGAGGTGTAATGTCAGAATGGGCAGCCCGGAAGCAGCCTGCCTCACTGAGTATGACACATGCTGGTTCCGGGGCTGGAGGTGTAATGTCAGAATGGGCAGCCCGGAAGCAGCCTTCCCCACTGAGTATCACGCATGCTGGTTCCGGGGCTGGAGGTGTAATGTCAGATATTGCGGCCCGGAAGCAGCCTTCCTCACTGAGTATGACACATGCTGGTTCCGGGGCTGGAGGTGTAATGTCAGATAGTGCAGCCGGGAAGCAGCCTTCCCCACTGAGTATCACGCATGCTGGTTCCGGGGCTGGAGGTGTAATGTCAGAATGGGCAGCCCGGAAGCAGCCTTCCCCACTGAGTATCACGCATGCTGGTTCCGGGGCTGGAGGTGTAATGTCAGAATGGGCAGCCCGGAAGCAGCCTGCCTCACTGAGTATCACGCATGCTGGTTCCGGGGCTGGAGGTGTAATGTCAGAATGGGCAGCCCGGAAGCAGCCTGCCTCACAGAGTATGACACATGCTGGTTCCGGGGCTGGAGGTGTAATGTCAGAATGGGCAGCCCGGAAGCAGCCTGCCTCACTGAGTATGACACATGCTGGTTCCGGGGCTGGAGGTGTAATGTCAGAATGGGCAGCCCGGAAGCAGCCTGCCTCACTGAGTATGACACATGCTGGTTCCGGGGCTGGAGGTGTAATGTCAGAATGGGCAGCCTGGAAGCAGCCTTCCTCACTGAGTATCACACATGCTGGTTCCGGGGCTGGAGGTGTAATGTCAGAATGGGCAGCCCGGAAGCAGCCTTCCCCACTGAGTATCACGCATGCTGGTTCCGGGGCTGGAGGTGTAATGTCAGAATGGGCAGCCTGGAAGCAGCCTTCCTCACTGAGTATCACACATGCTGGTTCCGGGGCTGGAGGTGTAATGTCAGAATGGGCAGCCCGGAAGCAGCCTTCCCCACTGAGTATCACGCATGCTGGTTCCGGGGCTGGAGGTGTAATGTCAGAATGGGCAGCCTGGAAGCAGCCTGCCTCACTGAGTATCACACATGCTGGTTCCGGGGCTGGAGGTGTAATGTCAGAATGGGCAGCCCGGAAGCAGCCTGCCTCACTGAGTATGACACATGCTGGTTCCGGGGCTGGAGGTGTAATGTCAGAATGGGCAGCCCGGAAGCAGCCTTCCTCACTGAGTATCACACATGCTGGTTCCGGGGCTGGAGGTGTAATGTCAGATAGTGCAGCCCGGAAGCAGCCTTCCTCACTGAGTATGACACATGCTGGTTCCGGGGCTGGAGGTGTAATGTCAGAATGGGCAGCCCGGAAGCAGCCTGCCTCACTGAGTATGACACATGCTGGTTCAGAGGCTGGAGGTGTAATGTCAGAATGGGCAGCCCGGAAGCAGCCTGCCTCACTGAGTATGACGCATGCTGGTTCCGGGGCTGGAGGTGTAATGTCAGAATGGGCAGCCCGGAAGCAGCCTTCCTCACTGAGTATCACGCATGCTGGTTCCGGGGCTGGAGGTGTAATGTCAGAATGGGCAGCCCGGAAGCAGCCTTCCTCACTGAGTATGACACATGCTGGTTCCGGGGCTGGAGGTGTAATGTCAGAATGAGCAGCCCGGAAGCAGCCTTCCTCACTGAGTATGACACATGCTGGTTCCGGGGCTGGAGGTGTAATGTCAGAATGGGAAGCCCGGGAAGCAGCCTGCCTCACTGAGTATGACACATGCTGGTTCCGGGGCTGGAGGTGTAATGTCAGATAGTGCAGCCCGGAAGCAGCCTGCCTCACTGAGTATGACACATGCTGGTTCCGGGGCTGGAGGTGTAATGTCAGAATGGGCAGCCGGGAAGCAGCCTGCCTCACTGAGTATCACACATGCTGGTTCCGGGGCTGGAGGTGTAATGTCAGAATGGGCAACCCGGAAGCAGCCTTCCTCACTGAGTATGACACATGCTGGTTCCGGGGCTGGAGGTGTAATGTCAGATAGTGCAGCCCGGAAGCAGCCTGCCTCACTGAGTATCACACATGCTGGTTCCCGGGCTGGAGGTGTAATGTCAGAATGGGCAGCCCGGAAGCAGCCTTCCTCACTGAGTATCACGCATGCTGGTTCCGGGGCTGGAGGTGTAATGTCAGAATGGTCAGCCCGGAAGCAGCCTGCCTCACAGAGTATGACACATGCTGGTTCGGGGGCTGGAGGTGTAATGTCAGAATGGGCAGCCCGGAAGCAGCCTGCCTCACTGAGTATGACACATGCTGGTTCCGGGACTGGAGGTGTAATGTCAGAATGGTCAGCCCGGAAGCAGCCTGCCTCACAGAGTATGACACATGCTGGTTCGGGGGCTGGAGGCTTAATGTCAGAATGGGCAGCCCGGAAGCAGCCTGCCTTACTGAGTATGACACATGCTGGTTCCGGGGCTGGAGGTGTAATGTCAGAATGGGCAGCCCGGAAGCAGCCTTCCCCACTGAGTATCACGCATGCTGGTTCCGGGGCTGGAGGTGTAATGTCAGAATGGGCAGCCTGGAAGCAGCCTGCCTCACTGAGTATCACACATGCTGGTTCCGGGGCTGGAGGTGTAATGTCAGATAGTGCAGCCGGGAAGCAGCCTGCCTCACTGAGTATGACGCATGCTGGTTCCGGGGCTGGAGGTGTAATGTCAGAATGGGCAGCCCGGAAGCAGCCTGCCTCACTGAGTATGACACATGCTGGTTCCGGGGCTGGAGGTGTAATGTCAGAATGGGCAGCCCGGAAGCAGCCTTCCCCACTGAGTATCACGCATGCTGGTTCCGGGGCTGGAGGTGTAATGTCAGATATTGCGGCCCGGAAGCAGCCTTCCTCACTGAGTATGACACATGCTGGTTCCGGGGCTGGAGGTGTAATGTCAGATAGTGCAGCCGGGAAGCAGCCTTCCCCACTGAGTATCACGCATGCTGGTTCCGGGGCTGGAGGTGTAATGTCAGAATGGGCAGCCCGGAAGCAGCCTTCCCCACTGAGTATCACGCATGCTGGTTCCGGGGCTGGAGGTGTAATGTCAGAATGGGCAGCCCGGAAGCAGCCTGCCTCACTGAGTATCACGCATGCTGGTTCCGGGGCTGGAGGTGTAATGTCAGAATGGGCAGCCCGGAAGCAGCCTGCCTCACAGAGTATGACACATGCTGGTTCCGGGGCTGGAGGTGTAATGTCAGAATGGGCAGCCCGGAAGCAGCCTGCCTCACTGAGTATGACACATGCTGGTTCCGGGGCTGGAGGTGTAATGTCAGAATGGGCAGCCCGGAAGCAGCCTGCCTCACTGAGTATGACACATGCTGGTTCCGGGGCTGGAGGTGTAATGTCAGAATGGGCAGCCTGGAAGCAGCCTTCCTCACTGAGTATCACACATGCTGGTTCCGGGGCTGGAGGTGTAATGTCAGAATGGGCAGCCCGGAAGCAGCCTTCCCCACTGAGTATCACGCATGCTGGTTCCGGGGCTGGAGGTGTAATGTCAGAATGGGCAGCCTGGAAGCAGCCTGCCTCACTGAGTATCACACATGCTGGTTCCGGGGCTGGAGGTGTAATGTCAGAATGGGCAGCCCGGAAGCAGCCTGCCTCACTGAGTATGACACATGCTGGTTCCGGGGCTGGAGGTGTAATGTCAGAATGGGCAGCCCGGAAGCAGCCTTCCTCACTGAGTATCACACATGCTGGTTCCGGGGCTGGAGGTGTAATGTCAGATAGTGCAGCCCGGAAGCAGCCTTCCTCACTGAGTATGACACATGCTGGTTCCGGGGCTGGAGGTGTAATGTCAGAATGGGCAGCCCGGAAGCAGCCTGCCTCACTGAGTATGACACATGCTGGTTCAGAGGCTGGAGGTGTAATGTCAGAATGGGCAGCCCGGAAGCAGCCTGCCTCACTGAGTATGACGCATGCTGGTTCCGGGGCTGGAGGTGTAATGTCAGAATGGGCAGCCCGGAAGCAGCCTTCCTCACTGAGTATCACGCATGCTGGTTCCGGGGCTGGAGGTGTAATGTCAGAATGGGCAGCCCGGAAGCAGCCTTCCTCACTGAGTATGACACATGCTGGTTCCGGGGCTGGAGGTGTAATGTCAGAATGAGCAGCCCGGAAGCAGCCTTCCTCACTGAGTATGACACATGCTGGTTCCGGGGCTGGAGGTGTAATGTCAGAATGGGAAGCCCGGGAAGCAGCCTGCCTCACTGAGTATGACACATGCTGGTTCCGGGGCTGGAGGTGTAATGTCAGATAGTGCAGCCCGGAAGCAGCCTGCCTCACTGAGTATGACACATGCTGGTTCCGGGGCTGGAGGTGTAATGTCAGAATGGGCAGCCGGGAAGCAGCCTGCCTCACTGAGTATCACACATGCTGGTTCCGGGGCTGGAGGTGTAATGTCAGAATGGGCAACCCGGAAGCAGCCTTCCTCACTGAGTATGACACATGCTGGTTCCGGGGCTGGAGGTGTAATGTCAGATAGTGCAGCCCGGAAGCAGCCTGCCTCACTGAGTATCACACATGCTGGTTCCCGGGCTGGAGGTGTAATGTCAGAATGGGCAGCCCGGAAGCAGCCTTCCTCACTGAGTATCACGCATGCTGGTTCCGGGGCTGGAGGTGTAATGTCAGAATGGTCAGCCCGGAAGCAGCCTGCCTCACAGAGTATGACACATGCTGGTTCGGGGGCTGGAGGTGTAATGTCAGAATGGGCAGCCCGGAAGCAGCCTGCCTCACTGAGTATGACACATGCTGGTTCCGGGACTGGAGGTGTAATGTCAGAATGGTCAGCCCGGAAGCAGCCTTCCTCACTGAGTATCACGCATGCTGGTTCCGGGGCTGGAGGTGTAATGTCAGAATGGTCAGCCCGGAAGCAGCCTGCCTCACAGAGTATCACACATGCTGGTTCGGGGGCTGGAGGCTTAATGTCAGAATGGGCAGCCCGGAAGCAGCCTGCCTTACTGAGTATGACACATGCTGGTTCCGGGGCTGGAGGTGTAATGTCAGAATGGGCAGCCCGGAAGCAGCCTTCCCCACTGAGTATCACGCATGCTGGTTCCGGGGCTGGAGGTGTAATGTCAGATATTGCAGCCCGGAAGCAGCCTGCCTCACTGAGTATGACACATGCTGGTTCCGGGGCTGGAGGTGTAATGTCAGATAGTGCAGCCGGGAAGCAGCCTTCCCCACTGAGTATCACGCATGCTGGTTCCGGGGCTGGAGGTGTAATGTCAGAATGGGCAGCCCGGAAGCAGCCTTCCCCACTGAGTATCACGCATGCTGGTTCCGGGGCTGGAGGTGTAATGTCAGAATGGGCAGCCCGGAAGCAGCCTGCCTCACTGAGTATCACGCATGCTGGTTCCGGGGCTGGAGGTGTAATGTCAGAATGGGCAGCCCGGAAGCAGCCTGCCTCACTGAGTATCACGCATGCTGGTTCCGGGGCTGGAGGTGTAATGTCAGAATGGGCAGCCTGGAAGCAGCCTGCCTCACTGAGTATCACACATGCTGGTTCCGGGGCTGGAGGTGTAATGTCAGAATGGGCAGCCCGGAAGCAGCCTGCCTCACTGAGTATGACACATGCTGGTTCCGGGGCTGGAGGTGTAATGTCAGAATGGGCAGCCCGGAAGCAGCCTTCCTCACTGAGTATCACACATGCTGGTTCCGGGGCTGGAGGTGTAATGTCAGATAGTGCAGCCCGGAAGCAGCCTTCCTCACTGAGTATGACACATGTTGGTTCCGGGGCTGGAGGTGTAATGTCAGAATGGGCAGCCCGGAAGCAGCCTGCCTCACTGAGTATGACACATGCTGGTTCAGAGGCAGGAGGTGTAATGTCAGAATGGGCAGCCCGGAAGCAGCCTGCCTAACTGAGTATGACGCATGCTGGTTCCGGGGCTGGAGGTGTAATGTCAGAATGGGCAGCCCGGAAGCAGCCTTCCTCACTGAGTATCACGCATGCTGGTTCCGGGGCTGGAGGTGTAATGTCAGAATGAGCAGCCCGGAAGCAGCCTTCCTCACTGAGTATGACACATGCTGGTTCCGGGGCTGGAGGTGTAATGTCAGAATGAGCAGCCCGGAAGCAGCCTTCCTCACTGAGTATCACACATGCTGGTTCCGGGGCTGGAGGTGTAATGTCAGATAGTGCAGCCCGGAAGCAGCCTTCCTAACTGAGTATGACACATGCTGGTTCCGGGGCTGGAGGTGTAATGTCAGATAGTGCAGCCCGGAAGCAGCCTTCCTCACTTAGTATGACACATGCTGGTTCGGGGGCTGGAGGTGTAATGTCAGAATGGGCAGCCGGGAAGCAGCCTGCCTCACTGAGTATGACACATGCTGGTTCGGGGGCTGGAGGTGTAATGTCAGAATGGGCAGCCGGGAAGCAGCCTGCCTCACTGAGTATGACACATGCTGGTTCCGGGGCTGGAGGTGTAATGTCAGAATGGGCAGCCGGGAAGCAGCCTGCCTCACTGAGTATCACACATGCTGGTTCCGGGGCTGGAGGTGTAATGTCAGAATGGGCAACCCGGAAGCAGCCTTCCTCACTGAGTATGACACATGCTGGTTCCGGGGCTGGAGGTGTAATGTCAGATAGTGCAGCCCGGAAGCAGCCTGCCTCACTGAGTATCACACATGCTGGTTCCGGGGCTGGAGGTGTAATGTCAGATAGTGCAGCCCGGAAGCAGCCTTCCCCACTGAGTATCACGCATGCTGGTTCCGGGGCTGGAGGTGTAATGTCAGAATGGGCAGCCGGGAAGCAGCCTGCATCACTGAGTATGACAAATGCTGGTTCCAGGGCTGGAGGTGTAATGTCAGATAGTGCAGCCCGGAAGCAGCCTGCCTCACTGAGTATGACACATGCTGGTTCCGGGGCTGGAGGTGTAATGTCAGATAGTGCAGCCGGGAAGCAGCCTGCCTCACTCAGTATGACACATGCTGGTTCCGGGGCTGGAGGTTAATGTCAGAATGGGCAGCCCGGAAGCAGCCTTCCTCACTGAGTATCACACATGCTGGTTCCGGGGCTGGAGGTGTAATGTCAGATAGTGCAGCCGGGAAGCAGCCTTCCTCACTGAATATGACACATGCTGGTTCCGGGGCTGGAGGTGTAATGTCAGAATGGGCAGCCCGGGAAGCAGCCTGCCTCACTGAGTATGACACATGCTGGTTCCGGGGCTGGAGGTGTAATGTCAGAATGGGCAGCCCGGGAGCAGCCTGCCTCACTGAGTATGACACATGCTGGTTCCGGGGCTGGAGGTGTAATGTCAGATAGTGCAGCCCGGAAGCAGCCTTCCCCACTGAGTATCACGCATGCTGGTTCCGGGGCTGGAGGTGTAATGTCAGAATGGGCAGCCCGGAAGCAGCCTGCCTCACTGAGTATCACACATGCTGGTTCCGGGGCTGGAGGTGTAATGTCAGATAGTGCAGCCGGGAAGCAGCCTGCCTCACTGAGTATGACGCATGCTGGTTCCGGGGCTGGAGGTGTAATGTCAGAATGGGCAGCCCGGAAGCAGCCTTCCTCACTGAGTATGACACATGCTGGTTCCGGGGCTGGAGGTGTAATGTCAGATAGTGCAGCCGGGAAGCAGCCTTCCCCACTGAGTATCACGCATGCTGGTTCCGGGGCTGGAGGTGTAATGTCAGAATGGGCAGCCCGGAAGCAGCCTTCCCCACTGAGTATCACGCATGCTGGTTCCGGGGCTGGAGGTGTAATGTCAGAATGGGCAGCCCGGAAGCAGCCTGCCTCACTGAGTATGACACATGCTGGTTCCGGGGCTGGAGGTGTAATGTCAGAATGGGCAGCCCGGAAGCAGCCTGCCTCACTGAGTATGACACATGCTGGTTCCGGGGCTGGAGGTGTAATGTCAGAATGGGCAGCCTGGAAGCAGCCTTCCTCACTGAGTATCACGCATGCTGGTTCCGGGGCTGGAGGTGTAATGTCAGAATGGGCAGCCCGGAAGCAGCCTTCCCCACTGAGTATCACACATGCTGGTTCCGGGGCTGGAGGTGTAATGTCAGAATGGGCAGCCTGGAAGCAGCCTGCCTCACTGAGTATCACACATGCTGGTTCCGGGGCTGGAGGTGTAATGTCAGAATGGGCAGCCCGGAAGCAGCCTTCCTCACTGAGTATCACGCATGCTGGTTCCGGGGCTGGAGGTGTAATGTCAGATAGTGCAGCCCGGAAGCAGCCTTCCTCACTGAGTATGACACATGCTGGTTCCGGGGCTGGAGGTGTAATGTCAGATAGTGCAGCCGGGAAGCAGCCTTCCCCACTGAGTATCACGCATGCTGGTTCCGGGGCTGGAGGTGTAATGTCAGAATGGGCAGCCCGGAAGCAGCCTTCCCCACTGAGTATCACGCATGCTGGTTCCGGGGCTGGAGGTGTAATGTCAGAATGGGCAGCCCGGAAGCAGCCTGCCTCACTGAGTATGACACATGCTGGTTCCGGGGCTGGAGGTGTAATGTCAGAATGGGCAGCCCGGAAGCAGCCTGCCTCACTGAGTATGACACATGCTGGTTCCGGGGCTGGAGGTGTAATGTCAGAATGGGCAGCCTGGAAGCAGCCTTCCTCACTGAGTATCACGCATGCTGGTTCCGGGGCTGGAGGTGTAATGTCAGAATGGTCAGCCCGGAAGCAGCCTGCCTCACAGAGTATGACACATGCTGGTTCGGGGGCTGGAGGTGTAATGTCAGAATGGGCAGCCCGGAAGCAGCCTGCCTCACTGAGTATGACACATGCTGGTTCCGGGACTGGAGGTGTAATGTCAGAATGGTCAGCCCGGAAGCAGCCTGCCTCACAGAGTATGACACATGCTGGTTCGGGGGCTGGAGGCTTAATGTCAGAATGGGCAGCCCGGAAGCAGCCTGCCTTACTGAGTATGACACATGCTGGTTCCGGGGCTGGAGGTGTAATGTCAGAATGGGCAGCCCGGAAGCAGCCTTCCCCACTGAGTATCACGCATGCTGGTTCCGGGGCTGGAGGTGTAATGTCAGAATGGGCAGCCTGGAAGCAGCCTGCCTCACTGAGTATCACACATGCTGGTTCCGGGGCTGGAGGTGTAATGTCAGATAGTGCAGCCGGGAAGCAGCCTGCCTCACTGAGTATGACGCATGCTGGTTCCGGGGCTGGAGGTGTAATGTCAGAATGGGCAGCCCGGAAGCAGCCTGCCTCACTGAGTATGACACATGCTGGTTCCGGGGCTGGAGGTGTAATGTCAGAATGGGCAGCCCGGAAGCAGCCTTCCCCACTGAGTATCACGCATGCTGGTTCCGGGGCTGGAGGTGTAATGTCAGATATTGCGGCCCGGAAGCAGCCTTCCTCACTGAGTATGACACATGCTGGTTCCGGGGCTGGAGGTGTAATGTCAGATAGTGCAGCCGGGAAGCAGCCTTCCCCACTGAGTATCACGCATGCTGGTTCCGGGGCTGGAGGTGTAATGTCAGAATGGGCAGCCCGGAAGCAGCCTTCCCCACTGAGTATCACGCATGCTGGTTCCGGGGCTGGAGGTGTAATGTCAGAATGGGCAGCCCGGAAGCAGCCTGCCTCACTGAGTATCACGCATGCTGGTTCCGGGGCTGGAGGTGTAATGTCAGAATGGGCAGCCCGGAAGCAGCCTGCCTCACAGAGTATGACACATGCTGGTTCCGGGGCTGGAGGTGTAATGTCAGAATGGGCAGCCCGGAAGCAGCCTGCCTCACTGAGTATGACACATGCTGGTTCCGGGGCTGGAGGTGTAATGTCAGAATGGGCAGCCCGGAAGCAGCCTTCCCCACTGAGTATCACGCATGCTGGTTCCGGGGCTGGAGGTGTAATGTCAGAATGGGCAGCCTGGAAGCAGCCTGCCTCACTGAGTATCACACATGCTGGTTCCGGGGCTGGAGGTGTAATGTCAGAATGGGCAGCCCGGAAGCAGCCTGCCTCACTGAGTATGACACATGCTGGTTCCGGGGCTGGAGGTGTAATGTCAGAATGGGCAGCCCGGAAGCAGCCTTCCTCACTGAGTATCACACATGCTGGTTCCGGGGCTGGAGGTGTAATGTCAGATAGTGCAGCCCGGAAGCAGCCTTCCTCACTGAGTATGACACATGCTGGTTCCGGGGCTGGAGGTGTAATGTCAGAATGGGCAGCCCGGAAGCAGCCTGCCTCACTGAGTATGACACATGCTGGTTCAGAGGCTGGAGGTGTAATGTCAGAATGGGCAGCCCGGAAGCAGCCTGCCTCACTGAGTATGACGCATGCTGGTTCCGGGGCTGGAGGTGTAATGTCAGAATGGGCAGCCCGGAAGCAGCCTTCCTCACTGAGTATCACGCATGCTGGTTCCGGGGCTGGAGGTGTAATGTCAGAATGGGCAGCCCGGAAGCAGCCTTCCTCACTGAGTATGACACATGCTGGTTCCGGGGCTGGAGGTGTAATGTCAGAATGAGCAGCCCGGAAGCAGCCTTCCTCACTGAGTATGACACATGCTGGTTCCGGGGCTGGAGGTGTAATGTCAGAATGGGAAGCCCGGGAAGCAGCCTGCCTCACTGAGTATGACACATGCTGGTTCCGGGGCTGGAGGTGTAATGTCAGATAGTGCAGCCCGGAAGCAGCCTGCCTCACTGAGTATGACACATGCTGGTTCCGGGGCTGGAGGTGTAATGTCAGAATGGGCAGCCGGGAAGCAGCCTGCCTCACTGAGTATCACACATGCTGGTTCCGGGGCTGGAGGTGTAATGTCAGAATGGGCAACCCGGAAGCAGCCTTCCTCACTGAGTATGACACATGCTGGTTCCGGGGCTGGAGGTGTAATGTCAGATAGTGCAGCCCGGAAGCAGCCTGCCTCACTGAGTATCACACATGCTGGTTCCCGGGCTGGAGGTGTAATGTCAGAATGGGCAGCCCGGAAGCAGCCTTCCTCACTGAGTATCACGCATGCTGGTTCCGGGGCTGGAGGTGTAATGTCAGAATGGTCAGCCCGGAAGCAGCCTGCCTCACAGAGTATGACACATGCTGGTTCGGGGGCTGGAGGTGTAATGTCAGAATGGGCAGCCCGGAAGCAGCCTGCCTCACTGAGTATGACACATGCTGGTTCCGGGACTGGAGGTGTAATGTCAGAATGGTCAGCCCGGAAGCAGCCTTCCTCACTGAGTATCACGCATGCTGGTTCCGGGGCTGGAGGTGTAATGTCAGAATGGTCAGCCCGGAAGCAGCCTGCCTCACAGAGTATCACACATGCTGGTTCGGGGGCTGGAGGCTTAATGTCAGAATGGGCAGCCCGGAAGCAGCCTGCCTTACTGAGTATGACACATGCTGGTTCCGGGGCTGGAGGTGTAATGTCAGAATGGGCAGCCCGGAAGCAGCCTTCCCCACTGAGTATCACGCATGCTGGTTCCGGGGCTGGAGGTGTAATGTCAGATATTGCAGCCCGGAAGCAGCCTGCCTCACTGAGTATGACACATGCTGGTTCCGGGGCTGGAGGTGTAATGTCAGATAGTGCAGCCGGGAAGCAGCCTTCCCCACTGAGTATCACGCATGCTGGTTCCGGGGCTGGAGGTGTAATGTCAGAATGGGCAGCCCGGAAGCAGCCTTCCCCACTGAGTATCACGCATGCTGGTTCCGGGGCTGGAGGTGTAATGTCAGAATGGGCAGCCCGGAAGCAGCCTGCCTCACTGAGTATCACGCATGCTGGTTCCGGGGCTGGAGGTGTAATGTCAGAATGGGCAGCCCGGAAGCAGCCTGCCTCACTGAGTATCACGCATGCTGGTTCCGGGGCTGGAGGTGTAATGTCAGAATGGGCAGCCTGGAAGCAGCCTGCCTCACTGAGTATCACACATGCTGGTTCCGGGGCTGGAGGTGTAATGTCAGAATGGGCAGCCCGGAAGCAGCCTGCCTCACTGAGTATGACACATGCTGGTTCCGGGGCTGGAGGTGTAATGTCAGAATGGGCAGCCCGGAAGCAGCCTTCCTCACTGAGTATCACACATGCTGGTTCCGGGGCTGGAGGTGTAATGTCAGATAGTGCAGCCCGGAAGCAGCCTTCCTCACTGAGTATGACACATGTTGGTTCCGGGGCTGGAGGTGTAATGTCAGAATGGGCAGCCCGGAAGCAGCCTGCCTCACTGAGTATGACACATGCTGGTTCAGAGGCAGGAGGTGTAATGTCAGAATGGGCAGCCCGGAAGCAGCCTGCCTAACTGAGTATGACGCATGCTGGTTCCGGGGCTGGAGGTGTAATGTCAGAATGGGCAGCCCGGAAGCAGCCTTCCTCACTGAGTATCACGCATGCTGGTTCCGGGGCTGGAGGTGTAATGTCAGAATGAGCAGCCCGGAAGCAGCCTTCCTCACTGAGTATGACACATGCTGGTTCCGGGGCTGGAGGTGTAATGTCAGAATGAGCAGCCCGGAAGCAGCCTTCCTCACTGAGTATCACACATGCTGGTTCCGGGGCTGGAGGTGTAATGTCAGATAGTGCAGCCCGGAAGCAGCCTTCCTAACTGAGTATGACACATGCTGGTTCCGGGGCTGGAGGTGTAATGTCAGATAGTGCAGCCCGGAAGCAGCCTTCCTCACTTAGTATGACACATGCTGGTTCGGGGGCTGGAGGTGTAATGTCAGAATGGGCAGCCGGGAAGCAGCCTGCCTCACTGAGTATGACACATGCTGGTTCGGGGGCTGGAGGTGTAATGTCAGAATGGGCAGCCGGGAAGCAGCCTGCCTCACTGAGTATGACACATGCTGGTTCCGGGGCTGGAGGTGTAATGTCAGAATGGGCAGCCGGGAAGCAGCCTGCCTCACTGAGTATCACACATGCTGGTTCCGGGGCTGGAGGTGTAATGTCAGAATGGGCAACCCGGAAGCAGCCTTCCTCACTGAGTATGACACATGCTGGTTCCGGGGCTGGAGGTGTAATGTCAGATAGTGCAGCCCGGAAGCAGCCTGCCTCACTGAGTATCACACATGCTGGTTCCGGGGCTGGAGGTGTAATGTCAGATAGTGCAGCCCGGAAGCAGCCTTCCCCACTGAGTATCACGCATGCTGGTTCCGGGGCTGGAGGTGTAATGTCAGAATGGGCAGCCGGGAAGCAGCCTGCATCACTGAGTATGACAAATGCTGGTTCCAGGGCTGGAGGTGTAATGTCAGATAGTGCAGCCCGGAAGCAGCCTGCCTCACTGAGTATGACACATGCTGGTTCCGGGGCTGGAGGTGTAATGTCAGATAGTGCAGCCGGGAAGCAGCCTGCCTCACTCAGTATGACACATGCTGGTTCCGGGGCTGGAGGTTAATGTCAGAATGGGCAGCCCGGAAGCAGCCTTCCTCACTGAGTATCACACATGCTGGTTCCGGGGCTGGAGGTGTAATGTCAGATAGTGCAGCCGGGAAGCAGCCTTCCTCACTGAATATGACACATGCTGGTTCCGGGGCTGGAGGTGTAATGTCAGAATGGGCAGCCCGGGAAGCAGCCTGCCTCACTGAGTATGACACATGCTGGTTCCGGGGCTGGAGGTGTAATGTCAGAATGGGCAGCCCGGGAGCAGCCTGCCTCACTGAGTATGACACATGCTGGTTCCGGGGCTGGAGGTGTAATGTCAGATAGTGCAGCCCGGAAGCAGCCTTCCCCACTGAGTATCACGCATGCTGGTTCCGGGGCTGGAGGTGTAATGTCAGAATGGGCAGCCCGGAAGCAGCCTGCCTCACTGAGTATCACACATGCTGGTTCCGGGGCTGGAGGTGTAATGTCAGATAGTGCAGCCGGGAAGCAGCCTGCCTCACTGAGTATGACGCATGCTGGTTCCGGGGCTGGAGGTGTAATGTCAGAATGGGCAGCCCGGAAGCAGCCTTCCTCACTGAGTATGACACATGCTGGTTCCGGGGCTGGAGGTGTAATGTCAGATAGTGCAGCCGGGAAGCAGCCTTCCCCACTGAGTATCACGCATGCTGGTTCCGGGGCTGGAGGTGTAATGTCAGAATGGGCAGCCCGGAAGCAGCCTTCCCCACTGAGTATCACGCATGCTGGTTCCGGGGCTGGAGGTGTAATGTCAGAATGGGCAGCCCGGAAGCAGCCTGCCTCACTGAGTATGACACATGCTGGTTCCGGGGCTGGAGGTGTAATGTCAGAATGGGCAGCCCGGAAGCAGCCTGCCTCACTGAGTATGACACATGCTGGTTCCGGGGCTGGAGGTGTAATGTCAGAATGGGCAGCCTGGAAGCAGCCTTCCTCACTGAGTATCACGCATGCTGGTTCCGGGGCTGGAGGTGTAATGTCAGAATGGGCAGCCCGGAAGCAGCCTTCCCCACTGAGTATCACACATGCTGGTTCCGGGGCTGGAGGTGTAATGTCAGAATGGGCAGCCTGGAAGCAGCCTGCCTCACTGAGTATCACACATGCTGGTTCCGGGGCTGGAGGTGTAATGTCAGAATGGGCAGCCCGGAAGCAGCCTTCCTCACTGAGTATCACGCATGCTGGTTCCGGGGCTGGAGGTGTAATGTCAGATAGTGCAGCCCGGAAGCAGCCTTCCTCACTGAGTATGACACATGCTGGTTCCGGGGCTGGAGGTGTAATGTCAGATAGTGCAGCCGGGAAGCAGCCTTCCCCACTGAGTATCACGCATGCTGGTTCCGGGGCTGGAGGTGTAATGTCAGAATGGGCAGCCCGGAAGCAGCCTTCCCCACTGAGTATCACGCATGCTGGTTCCGGGGCTGGAGGTGTAATGTCAGAATGGGCAGCCCGGAAGCAGCCTGCCTCACTGAGTATGACACATGCTGGTTCCGGGGCTGGAGGTGTAATGTCAGAATGGGCAGCCCGGAAGCAGCCTGCCTCACTGAGTATGACACATGCTGGTTCCGGGGCTGGAGGTGTAATGTCAGAATGGGCAGCCTGGAAGCAGCCTTCCTCACTGAGTATCACGCATGCTGGTTCCGGGGCTGGAGGTGTAATGTCAGAATGGGCAGCCCGGAAGCAGCCTTCCCCACTGAGTATCACACATGCTGGTTCCGGGGCTGGAGGTGTAATGTCAGAATGGGCAGCCTGGAAGCAGCCTGCCTCACTGAGTATCACACATGCTGGTTCCGGGGCTGGAGGTGTAATGTCAGAATGGGCAGCCCGGAAGCAGCCTTCCTCACTGAGTATCACGCATGCTGGTTCCGGGGCTGGAGGTGTAATGTCAGATAGTGCAGCCCGGAAGCAGCCTTCCTCACTGAGTATGACACATGCTGGTTCCGGGGCTGGAGGTGTAATGTCAGAATGGGCAGCCCGGAAGCAGCCTGCCTCACTGAGTATGACACATGCTGGTTCAGAGGCTGGAGGTGTAATGTCAGAATGGGCAGCCCGGAAGCAGCCTGCCTCACTGAGTATGACGCATGCTGGTTCCGGGGCTGGAGGTGTAATGTCAGAATGGGCAGCCCGGAAGCAGCCTGCCTCACTGAGTATGACACATGCTGGTTCAGAGGCTGGAGGTGTAATGTCAGAATGGGCAGCCCGGAAGCAGCCTTCCTCACTGAGTATCACGCATGCTGGTTCCGGGGCTGGAGGTATAATGTCAGAATGGGCAGCCCGGAAGCAGCCTTCCTCACTGAGTATGACACATGCTGGTTCGGGGGCTGGAGGTGTAATGTCAGAATGGGCAGCCGGGAAGCAGCCTGCCTCACTGAGTATGACACATGCTGGTTCGGGGGCTGGAGGTGTAATGTCAGAATGGGCAGCCGGGAAGCAGCCTGCCTCACTGAGTATGACACATGCTGGTTCCGGGGCTGGAGGTGTAATGTCAGAATGGGAAGCCCGGGAAGCAGCCTGCCTCACTGAGTATGACACATGCTGGTTCCGGCGCTGGAGGTGTAATGTCAGAATGGGCAGCCGGGAAGCAGCCTGCCTCACTAAGTATCACGCATGCTGGTTCCGGGGCTGGAGGTGTAATGTCAGAATGGGCAGCCGGGAAGCAGCCTGCCTCACTAAGTATCACGCATGCTGGTTCCGGGGCTGGAGGTGTAATGTCAGAATGGGAAGCCCGGGAAGCAGCCTGCCTCACTGAGTATGACACATGCTGGTTCCGGGGCAGGAGGTGTAATGTCAGATAGTGCAGCCCGGAAGCAGCCTGCCTCACTGAGTATCACACATGCTGGTTCCGGGGCTGGAGGTGTAATGTCAGAATGGGCAGCCGGGAAGCAGCCTGCCTCACTGAGTATCACACATGCTGGTTCCGGGGCTGGAGGTGTAATGTCAGAATGGGCAACTCGGAAGCAGCCTTCCTCACTGAGTATGACACATGCTGGTTCCGGGGCTGGAGGTGTAATGTCAGATAGTGCAGCCCGGAAGCAGCCTGCCTCACTGAGTATCACACATGCTGGTTCCCGGGCTGGAGGTGTAATGTCAGAATGGGCAGCCCGGAAGCAGCCTTCCTCACTGAGTATCACGCATGCTGGTTCCGGGGCTGGAGGTGTAATGTCAGATATTGCAGCCCGGAAGCAGCCTGCCTCACTGAGTATGACACATGCTGGTTCCGGGGCTGGAGGTGTAATGTCAGAATGGTCAGCCCGGAAGCAGCCTGCCTCACAGAGTATGACACATGCTGGTTCGGGGGCTGGAGGTGTAATGTCAGAATGGGCAGCCCGGAAGCAGCCTGCCTTACTGAGTATGACACATGCTGGTTCCGGGGCTGGAGGTGTAATTTTAGAATGGGCAGCCCGGAAGCAGCCTTCCCCACTGAGTATCACGCATGCTGGTTCCGGGGCTGGAGGTGTAATGTCAGAATGGGCAGCCCGGAAGCAGCCTGCCTCACTGAGTATCACGCATGCTGGTTCCGGGGCTGGAGGTGTAATGTCAGATATTGCAGCCCGGAAGCAGCCTGCCTCACTGAGTATGACACATGCTGGTTCCGGGGCTGGAGGTGTAATGTCAGAATGGGCAGCCTGGAAGCAGCCTGCCTCACTGAGTATCACACATGCTGGTTCCGGGGCTGGAGGTGTAATGTCAGAATGGGCAGCCCGGAAGCAGCCTGCCTCACTGAGTATGACACATGCTGGTTCCGGGGCTGGAGGTGTAATGTCAGAATGGGCAGCCCGGAAGCAGCCTTCCTCACTGAGTATCACACATGCTGGTTCCGGGGCTGGAGGTGTAATGTCAGATAGTGCAGCCGGGAAGCAGCCTGCCTCACTGAGTATCACGCATGCTGGTTCCGGGGCTGGAGGTGTAATGTCAGATAGTGCAGCCCGGAAGCAGCCTTCCCCACTGAGTATCACGCATGCTGGTTCCGGGGCTGGAGGTGTAATGTCAGAATGGGCAGCCCGGAAGCAGCCTGCCTCACTGAGTATCACGCATGCTGGTTCCGGGGCTGGAGGTGTAATGTCAGAATGGGCAGCCCGGAAGCAGCCTGCCTCACTGAGTATGACACATGCTGGTTCCGGGGCTGGAGGTGTAATGTCAGAATGGGCAGCCCGGAAGCAGCCTTCCTCACTGAGTATCACACATGCTGGTTCCGGGGCTGGAGGTGTAATGTCAGATAGTGCAGCCCGGAAGCAGCCTTCCTCACTGAGTATGACACATGCTGGTTCCGGGGCTGGAGGTGTAATGTCAGAATGGGCAGCCCGGAAGCAGCCTGCCTCACTGAGTATCACACATGCTGGTTCCGGGGCTGGAGGTGTAATGTCAGATAGTGCAGCCCGGAAGCAGCCTTCCTAACTGAGTATGACACATGCTGGTTCCGGGGCTGGAGGTGTAATGTCAGATAGTGCAGCCCGGAAGCAGCCTTCCTCACTTAGTATGACACATGCTGGTTCGGGGGCTGGAGGTGTAATGTCAGAATGGGCAGCCGGGAAGCAGCCTGCCTCACTGAGTATGACACATGCTGGTTCAGAGGCTGGAGGTGTAATGTCAGAATGGGCAGCCCGGAAGCAGCCTGCCTAACTGAGTATCACGCATGCTGGTTCCGGGGCTGGAGGTGTAATGTCAGAATGAGCAGCCCGGAAGCAGCCTTCCTCACTGAGTATGACACATGCTGGTTCCGGGGCTGGAGGTGTAATGTCAGAATGAGCAGCCCGGAAGCAGCCTTCCTCACTGAGTATCACACATGCTGGTTCCGGGGCTGGAGGTGTAATGTCAGATAGTGCAGCCCGGAAGCAGCCTTCCTCACTTAGTATAACACATGCTGGTTCGGGGGCTGGAGGTGTAATGTCAGAATGGGCAGCCGGGAAGCAGCCTGCCTCACTGAGTATGACACATGCTGGTTCGGGGGCTGGAGGTGTAATGTCAGAATGGGCAGCCGGGAAGCAGCCTGCCTCACTGAGTATGACACATGCTGGTTCCGGGGCTGGAGGTGTAATGTCAGAATGGGCAGCCGGGAAGCAGCCTGCCTCACTGAGTATCACGCATGCTGGTTCCGGGGCTGGAGGTGTAATGTCAGAATGGGCAGCCGGGAAGCAGCCTGCCTCACTGAGTATGACACATGCTGGTTCCGGGGCTGGAGGTGTAATGTCAGAATGGGCAGCCGGGAAGCAGCCTGCCTCACTGAGTATCACGCATGCTGGTTCCGGGGCTGGAGGTGTAATGTCAGAATGGGAAGCCCGGGAAGCAGCCTGCCTCACTGAGTATGACACATGCTGGTTCCGGGGCTGGAGGTGTAATGTCAGATAGTGCAGCCCGGAAGCAGCCTGCCTCACTGAGTATCACACATGCTGGTTCCGGGGCTGGAGGTGTAATGTCAGAATGGGCAACCCGGAAGCAGCCTTCCTCACTGAGTATGACACATGCTGGTTCCGGGGCTGGAGGTGTAATGTCAGATAGTGCAGCCCGGAAGCAGCCTGCCTCACTGAGTATCACACATGCTGGTTCCGGGGCTGGAGGTGTAATGTCAGAATGGTCAGCCCGGAAGCAGCCTGCCTCACAGAGTATGACACATGCTGGTTCGGGGGCTGGAGGTGTAATGTCAGAATGGGCAGCCCGGAAGCAGCCTGCCTCACTGAGTATGACACATGCTGGTTCCGGGGCTGGAGGTGTAATGTCAGAATGGGCAGCCCGGAAGCAGCCTTCCTCACTGAGTATCACGCATGCTGGTTCCGGGGCTGGAGGTGTAATGTCAGAATGGGCAGCCCGGAAGCAGCCTTCCTCACTGAGTATGACACATGCTGGTTCCGGGGCTGGAGGTGTAATGTCAGAATGAGCAGCCCGGAAGCAGCCTTCCTCACTGAGTATCACACATGCTGGTTCGGGGGCTGGAGGTGTAATGTCAGAATGGGCAGCCGGGAAGCAGCCTGCCTCACTGAGTATGACACATGCTGGTTCGGGGGCTGGAGGTGTAATGTCAGAATGGGCAGCCGGGAAGCAGCCTGCCTCACTGAGTATGACACATGCTGGTTCCGGGGCTGGAGGTGTAATGTCAGAATGGGCAGCCCGGGAAGCAGCCTGCCTCACTGAGTATCGCGCATGCTGGTTCCGGGGCTGGAGGTGTAATGTCAGATATTGCAGCCCGGAAGCAGCCTGCCTCACTGAGTATCACACATGCTGGTTCCGGGGCTGGAGGTGTAATGTCAGAATGGGCAGCCGGGAAGCAGCCTGCCTCACTGAGTATCACACATGCTGGTTCCGGGGCTGGAGGTGTAATGTCAGAATGGGCAACCCGGAAGCAGCCTTCCTCACTGAGTATGACACATGCTGGTTCCGGGGCTGGAGGTGTAATGTCAGATAGTGCAGCCCGGAAGCAGCCTGCCTCACTGAGTATCACACATGCTGGTTCCCGGGCTGGAGGTGTAATGTCAGAATGGGCAGCCCGGAAGCAGCCTGCCTCACTGAGTATGACACATGCTGGTTCCGGGGCTGGAGGTGTAATGTCAGAATGGGCAGCCCGGAAGCAGCCTTCCTCACTGAGTATCACGCATGCTGGTTCCGGGGCTGGAGGTGTAATGTCAGATAGTGCAGCCCGGAAGCAGCCTGCCTCACTGAGTATCACGCATGCTGGTTCCCGGGCTGGAGGTGTAATGTCAGATAGTGCAGCCCGGAAGCAGCCTGCCTCACTGAGTATCACGCATGCTGGTTCCCGGGCTGGAGGTGTAATGTCAGATATTGCAGCCCGGAAGCAGCCTGCCTCACTGAGTATGACACATGCTGGTTCCGGGGCTGGAGGTGTAATGTCAGATAGTGCAGCCCGGAAGCAGCCTTCCCCACTGAGTATGACACATGCTGGTTCGGGGGCTGGAGGTGTAATGTCAGAATGGGCAGCCCGGAAGCAGCCTGCCTCACTGAGTATGACACATGCTGGTTCCGGGGCTGGAGGTGTAATGTCAGAATGGGCAGCCCGGAAGAAGCCTGCCTCACTGAGTATGACACATGCTGGTTCCGGGGCTGGAGGTGTAATGTCAGAATGGGCAGCCCGGAAGCAGCCTTCCCCACTGAGTATCACGCATGCTGGTTCCGGGGCTGGAGGTGTAATGTCAGAATGGGCAGCCCGGAAGCAGCCTGCCTCACTGAGTATGACACATGCTGGTTCCGGGGCTGGAGGTGTAATGTCAGATAGTGCAGCCCGGAAGCAGCCTTCCTCACTGAGTATGACACATGCTGGTTCCGGGGCTGGAGGTGTAATGTCAGAATGGGCAGCCCGGAAGCAGCCTGCCTCACTGAGTATGACACATGCTGGTTCCGGGGCTGGAGGTGTAATGTCAGAATGGGCAGCCCGGAAGCAGCCTGCCTCACTGAGTATCACGCATGCTGGTTCCGGGGCTGGAGGTGTAATGTCAGATATTGCAGCCCGGAAGCAGCCTTCCCCACTGAGTATCACGCATGCTGGTTCCGGGGCTGGAGGTGTAATGTCAGAATGGGCAGCCCGGGAAGCAGCCTGCCTCACTGAGTATGACACATGCTGGTTCCGGGGCTGGAGGTGTAATGTCAGATAGTGCAGCCCGGGAGCAGCCTGCCTCACAGAGTATCACGCATGCTGGTTCCGGGGCTGGAGGTGTAATGTCAGATAGTGCAGCCCGGAAGCAGCCTGCCTCACTGAGTATCACACATGCTGGTTCCCGGGCTGGAGGTGTAATGTCAGAATGGGCAGCCCGGAAGCAGCCTTCCTCACTGAGTATCACGCATGCTGGTTCCGGGGCTGGAGGTGTAATGTCAGATAGTGCAGCCCGGAAGCAGCCTGACTCACTGAGTATGACACATGCTGGTTCCGGGGCTGGAGGTGTAATGTCAGATAGTGCAGCCCGGAAGCAGCCTTCCCCACTGAGTATCACGCATGCTGGTTCCGGGGCTGGAGGTGTAATGTCAGAATGGGCAGCCCGGAAGCAGCCTGCCTCACTGAGTATCACACATGCTGGTTCCGGGGCTGGAGGTGTAATGTCAGAATGGGCAGCCCGGGAAGCAGCCTGCCTCACTGAGTATGACACATGCTGGTTCCGGGGCTGGAGGTGTAATGTCAGATAGTGCAGCCGGGAAGCAGCCTTCCCCACTGAGTATCACGCATGCTGGTTCCGGGGCTGGAGGTGTAATGTCAGAATGGGCAGCCCGGAAGCAGCCTGCCTCACTGAGTATGACACATGCTGGTTCTTGGGCTGGAGGTGTAATGTCAGATAGTGCAGCCCGGAAGCAGCCTTCCCCACTGAGTATCACGCATGCTGGTTCCGGGGCTGGAGGTGTAATGTCAGAATGGGCAGCCGGGAAGCAGCCTGCCTCACTGAGTATGACACATGCTGGTTCCGGGGCTGGAGGTGTAATGTCAGAATGAGCAGCCCGGAAGCAGCCTGCCTCACTGAGTATCGCGCATGCTAGTTCCTGAGATAGGTTTGCTGCAATCAGTCTGGGGAACCAGCGGGACTCGGGGGTAGTGTTGGGCGAACAGTGTTCGCCACTGTTCGGGTTCTGCAGAACATCACCCTGTTCGGGTGATGTTCGAGTTCGGCCGAACACCTAATGGTGTTCGGCCAAACCGTTCGGCCACATGGCCGAACTAAGAGCGCATGGCCGAACGTTACCCGAACGCTAGCACTGTGATTGGCCGAACGGGTCACGTGGTTCGGACCCGAACGCGCTCTGATTGGCCGAACGGGTCACGTGGTTCGGGTAAATAAATACCCGATCCACGTAATTTCTCCGCCATTTGTCTGTGGGTTTAGCTTTGGGTAGGCAGGCAGGGTAGTTCTCTCTCCAACCAGGCTAGCCAGGGTCCCCCCAGTCATTGTGTCACTGCTGGGAACAGTAGTACACCGCTCACCCACACTATATAGCATTGTGTTTATTGCCACTCTGTGTACACCGCTCACCCACCACTGTATAGCATTGTGTTTATTGCCACTCTGTGTCTCTGCTGGGAACAGTAGTACACCGCTCACCCTGTATAGCATTGTGCTCTGTGTCGCTGCTGGGAATAGTAGTACACCGCTCACCCACACTATATAGCATTGTGTTTACTGCCACTCTGTGTGTCTGCTGGGAACAGTAGTACACCGCTCACCCTGTATAGCATTGTGCTCTGTGTCGCTGCTGGGAATAGTAGTACACCGCTCACCCACACTATATAGCATTTTGTTTACTGCCACTCAGTGTCTCTGCTGGGAACAGTAGTACACCGCTTACCCACCACTGTATAGCATTGTGCTCTGTGTCACTGCTGGGAACAGTAGTACACCGCTCACCCACCCCTGTATAGCATTGTGCTCTGTGTCACTGCTGGGAATAGTAGTACACCGCTCACCCACACTATATAGCATTGTGTTTACTGCCACTCTGTGTCTCTGCTGGGAACAGTAGTACACCGCTCACCCACCACTGTATAGCATTGTGCTCTGTGTTGCTGCTGGGAACAGTAGTACACCGCTCAGCCACACTATATAGCATTGTGTTGACTGCCACTCTGTGTCTCTGCTGGGAACAGTAGTACACCGCTCACCCACCACTGTATAGCATTGTGCTCTGTGTCACTGCTGGGAATAGTAGTACACCGCTCACCCACCACTGTATAGCATTGTGCTCTGTGTCGCTGCTGGGAATAGTAGTACACCGCTCACCCACCACTGTATAGCATTGTGCTCTGTGTCGCTGCTGGGAACAGTAGTACACCGCTCACCCACCACTGTATAGCATTGTGCTCTGTGTCGCTGCTGGGAATAGTAGTACATCGCTCACCCACCACTGTATAGCATTGTGCTCTGTGTCGCTGCTGGGAATAGTAGTACACCGCTCACCCACCACTGTATAGCATTGTGCTCTGTGTCGCTGCTGGGAATAGTAGTACACCGCTCACCCACCACTGTATAGCATTGTGCTCTGTGTCGCTGCTGGGAATAGTAGTACACCGCTCACCCACCACTGTATAGCATTGTGCTCTGTGTCGCTGCTGGGAATAGTAGTACACCGCTCACCCGCCATTGTATAGCATTGTGCTCTGTGTCTCTGCTGGGAACAGTAGTACACCGCTCACCCACCACTGTATAGCATTGTGCTCTGTGTTACTGCTGGGAACAGTAGTACACCGCTCAGCCACACTGTATAGCATTGTGCTCTGTGTCGCTGCTGGGAATAGTAGTACACCGCTCACCCACCACTGTATAGCATTGTGCTCTGTGTCGCTGCTGGGAATAGTAGTACACCGCTCACCCGCCATTGTATAGCATTGTGCTCTGTGTCTCTGCTGGGAACAGTAGTACACCGCTCACCCACCACTGTATAGCATTGTGCTCTGTGTCGCTGCTGGGAATAGTAGTACACCGCTCACCCACACTATATAGCATTGTGTTTACTGCCACTCTGTGTCTCTGCTGGGAACAGTAGTACACTGCTCAGCCACACTATATAGCATTGTGTTTACTGCCACTCTGTGTCTCTGTTGGGAACAGTAGTACACCGCTCACCCTGTATAGCATTGTGCTCTGTGTCGCTGCTGGGAATAGTAGTACACCGCTCACCCACCACTGTATAGCATTGTGCTCTGTGTTGCTGCTGGGAACAGTAGTACACCGCTCAGCCACACTATATAGCATTGTGTTGACTGCCACTCTGTGTCTCTGCTGGGAACAGTAGTACACCGCTCACCCACCACTGTATAGCATTGTGCTCTGTGTCACTGCTGGGAATAGTAGTACACCGCTCACCCACCACTGTATAGCATTGTGCTCTGTGTCGCTGCTGGGAATAGTAGTACATCGCTCACCCACCACTGTATAGCATTGTGCTCTGTGTCGCTGCTGGGAATAGTAGTACACCGCTCAGCCACCACTGTATAGCATTGTGTTTACTGCCACTCTGTGTTGCTGCTGGGAATAGTAGTACACCGCTCACCCACCACTGTATAGCATTGTGCTCTGTGTTGCTGCTGGGAACAGTAGTACACCGCTCACCCACCACTGTATAGCATTGTGCTCTGTGTCACTGCTGGGAATAGTAGTACACCGCTCACCCACCACTGTATAGCATTGTGCTCTGTGTCGCTGCTGGGAATAGTAGTACACCGCTCACCCACCACTGTATAGCATTGTGCTCTGTGTCGCTGCTGGGAACAGTAGTACACCGCTCACCCACCACTGTATAGCATTGTGCTCTGTGTTGCTGCTGGGAACAGTAGTACACCGCTCAGCCACACTATATAGCATTGTGTTTACTGCCACTCTGTGTCTCTGCTGGGAACAGTAGTACACCGCTCACCCACCACTGTATAGCATTGTGCTCTGTGTTGCTGCTGGGAACAGTAGTACACCGCTCACCCACCACTGTATAGCATTGTGCTCTGTGTTGCTGCTGGGAACAGTAGTACACCGCTCAGCCACACTATATAGCATTGTGTTGACTGCCACTCTGTGTCTCTGCTGGGAATAGTAGTACACCGCTCACCCACCACTGTATAGCATTGTGCTCTGTGTCGCTGCTGGGAATAGTAGTACACCGCTCACCCGCCACTGTATAGCATTTCTGTACTGCCACTGTACTGCTGCCAGTCAGCGTGTACTTTAAGGATAAGTGAAATGAAGAAGAAATCCTGTGAAAGAGGGAGGGGCAAGGGAAGAGGTGTTTCCCCCGATGGTTCACGTACAGGCCACAGTGGAGCACCGAAGAAAACCCACTCAATACCGCCCATGTTGTCCAGGACAACAACCCTCACAAATCCAAAAGAGCAGGACCAGATAATTAATTGGATGACCTTTCAAGCGTCCAGCAGTGGGTTAAGCAGCACCAGCACATCACGCACGAGGTCCGAGTCCTCAGCCAGTTACAAGGAGCCAGTGGGCACAAAGCTGACACAACCGGCAGCGACACCACGCACACAACTGCCAAATAACCAGTCCGAGGAATTTCCTCAGGACACAATGGGGTATTCGCAGGAGCTATTCCCAGCCCAACAAACTTCCACCTTTCAAAGGTCAATGGAACAGCCAGAAATGTTGTGCCCGGATTCACAACCATTGACTGTGGGAAATGCACCGCGCACTTAAATGCAAGGCGAGTCCGAGGAGGACTTTGAAACCCAAATCCCAGAGCAAGTTGGGCAGGAGGGGTTTCAATTGCAGGAGGTCGGCCGAGAAGATCTTGAAGATGACGTTGGAGTGTGCTGCGCAGAGGTTGTTGTGGGGAGCTCTACTCCACGGCGGCGGCCCACAATCACATATGACGAGTTTGAGGAGATGGAAGAGGAGGAGGGTATGGACAATGTTGACAGAGACCCAGAGTTTGTATGTGAAGGAGAACATCGCCGTCGTAGCAGCAGCACAGATGAGTCTGTTGAAGAACCCACTGCTGCACGAGTTCGCCTTGTACCACAAGGTAGGCGGCGCGCAATTTCAGGCACCACAAGCGTGGAAGTTCAAGTGAGACGCAAAAGAGGCGCAAACAGAAATCGCCAGCAAGGCAGGTGCTCCAAAGTCTGGGCTTTCTTTGAAGACTGCAGTGAGGATGGTACCATGGCGATTTGCAAGGTGTGCAAGACCCGCCTGAGCAGGGGGAAACATATTAACAACCTCTCCACCACCAGCATGACCCGCCACATGGTATCCAAACATCCCACTCTGTGGCCGCCAGGACAGGGTACCAGCAACACTGCCTCCTTTAGGGTCACAAGACTCACCACCAGACCCTCCTCAGCAGCAGCAGTAGCCCAGCCATTGCGTGGTTCACAACAACATTCACAAACATCAGACGACGCTGACACTGTCACTTTCCGGAATAGTGCTCTTGAGGTCTCCCAGTCATCAAACACAACAACTAACAGCCGTTCAGTGTGCAGCCCTACGGTTCAGTTGTCTGTCTCGGAGATGCTTGAGCGCAAGAGGAAATTGCCAGCAAATGACCCCCGGGTCGTGGCACTAACAGCCAGCATAGCCAAGCTTCTGGCCTGCGAAATGCTGCCATATCGAGTGGTGGAGACAAACAGCTTCAAGGGCATGATGTCAGTGGCCATCCCACGTTACGTGGTTCCCAGCCGCTACCACTTTGCGCGCTCTGCAGTGCCTGAGTTGCATGAGCACGTGGTCAGCAAAATAACCCGAAGCTTGAAGAATGCCGTTGCCTGCAAGGTTCACCTCACCACTGACACCTGGACGAGTGCGTTCGGCCAGGGTCGATACATCTCCCTTACCGCGCACTGGGTGAACCTTGTGGAGCCTGGCAGCGATTCCTCACCTGCTACGGCGCGGGTGTTGCCCACGCCGCAAACAGCTGCACCGCCGTCCCTCCCACTGGATAACAACAACAGCAGCACCTACCTCTCTGACTCCTTCTCCTCCAACGCATCTCAAAGCTGTACCTCATCCGGAAACGCTAACCCAGCAGCAGTAGGATCGTGGAAGCAGTGCAGCACAGCTGTTGGCATGCGTCAGCAAGCGTTGCTGAAGCTGATCTGCCTTGGGGATAAGCAGCACACAGGGGAGGAAATTTGGAGGGGAATAAAGGAACAGACGGATTTGTGGCTGGCACCGCTGGACCTGAAACCGGGCATGGTTGTGTGTGATAATGGGAGTAATCTCATTCGCGCTTTAAGGTTGGCTAAGCTGACACACATCCCTTGCCTGGCGCACGTGATGAACCTAGTAGTTCAGCGGTTCCTGAGGACATATCCAGGCGTGGCCGATCTTCTGTTGAAGGTGCGACGAGTGGCCAAACATTGTAGAAATTCCAGTACTGCTTCGGGGGCACTCGCCAAGATGCAGGAGCGCTTCAATCTCCCCCACCATCGCTTGCTGTGTGATGTCCCTACGCGCTGAAATTCTACGCTGCACTTGCTAGCCCGCTTTTGCGAGCAGAAGAGTGCAGTGGTCCAGTACATGACGGCGCAATACCGAGGCGCATCCGGACAGCTGCCAAGCTTCTGTGGATCCGATTGGGCCAACATGTTGGACCTCTGCCAAGTCCTCCAAAATTTTGAGCAATCCACGTTGCTTGTGAGCAGTGACAACTCTTCAGTCAGCATTACCATACCACTGCTGTGTTTACTGAAGAAGTCAATGTTGAAAATCAAAGAAACAGCTGTCATGATGCAACTGGGGGAATCTGAAGGAGAAAACGATCAGCGTGATGATACCAACATCAGGCCATCTGCCTCAGGAAACGCTGGCCCCAGCAGCTATGATGAAGAAGAGGAGGAGGAACAGCTGGAGTTGAAGCAGGAATTTCATGCCACCACTGACGAGGGCCAGAGCGGTGCACGTTGGACTTCCACAATTCAGCGCGAATGGTCAGCAGAAGCAGACCAGGAGGAAGGTGACGACTATGATGCATCACAACAACTATCACAACGCTCACAAGAGGATGATGAGGATTCTGGCAGGACTCTGGCACACATGGCTCAATTCATGCTAGACTGCATTGAACGCGACCCACGCATTGTGCGCATTCTGGACAACACCAATTACTGGGTTTATACCCTTCTGGATCCACGGTACAAACACAATGTTCCAAAACTGCTTGAAGAAAGAGAGTCAGACAGGTCAAAATGGAAGATTACCAGCAGGCCCTTGTGGAGACTTTAGAGAGGAGATTGACCTCCTCCCCATCCTCTAGCCAGTTGTACGCCGACAGACTGACTTCCGCAAACCCAGGACGACCAGGAGGGCAGCAAACAACACAAGCCGCAGCTAGTGCCAAAAAGGGAATGGTATCGGCAGTGTCCTTGGAGTGGGAAAATTTTCTGACACCCATGCAGCAGCCCACAGAACAGCAAGCGTGCAGATCCACCTCCAACACCGATCGCCTGGAGAAGATGGTCAAGGACTACATGTCAGATGGCGTAGCTGTGTTGAACAATCCATCTGCACCCTTCAACTATTGGGTATCGAAGCTAGACACCTGGCACGAACTGGCAATGTACGCAATAGAGGTGCTGGCTTGCCCGGCAGCCAGCGTTATGTCGGAACGCTGTTTCAGTGCTGCCGGAGGCATCGTCACAGATCGGCGTATCCGCCTCTCCACAGAAAATGCAGACCGTCTGACTCAAATTAAAATGAATCAATCCTGGATTGGAAACGACTATGCAACACTCCTGGACCCCAACCAAGTAACATGAACAATGACCATCTGTGATGGGTTAGCGTTTCCGGTCCCTGTTTATTGAACCTCTTATCTGTATTACATTTATGACTGCATGGCGGCAAAAAGCATGCTATCCGCAAGCTTCTTGTCCTCATGCAAGGCCTGGGTTGTTGTGTCTCAAAGCGTGGCCTTCTCCTCCTGCGCCTCCTCCTGTTCCATCACGTGTGCTGCTGCTGGGTTAGCGTTGCCGGTCCCTGTTTATGGAACCTCTTATCTTTATTACATTTATGTCTGCATGGCGGCAAAAAGCATGCTATCCGCACGCTTCTTGTCCTCATGCAAGGCCTGGGTTGGTGTGTCTCAAAGCGTGGCCTTCTCCTCCTGCGCCTCCTCCTGTTCCATCACGTGTGCTGCTGCTGGGTTAGCGTTGCCGGTCCCTGTTTATGGAACCTCTTATCTTTATTACATTTATGACTGCATGGCGGCAAAATGCATGCTATCCGCACGCTTCTTGTCCTCATGCAAGGCCTGGGTTGTTGTGTCTGAAAGCGTGGCCTTCTCCTCCTGCGCCTCCTCCTGTTCCATCACGTGTGCTGCTGCTGGGTTAGCGTTGCCGGTCCCTGTTTATGGAACCTCTTATCTTTATTACATTTATGACTGCATGGCGGCAAAATGCATGCTATCCGCACGCTTCTTGTCCTCATGCAAGGCCTGGGTTGTTGTGTCTGAAAGCGTGGCCTTCTCCTCCTGCGCCTCCTCCTGTTCCATCACGTGTGCTGCTGCTGCTGCTGGGTTAGCATTGCCGGTCCCTGTTTATGGAACCTCTTATCTTTATTACATTTATGACTGCATGGCGGCAAAATGCATGCTATCCGCACGCTTCTTGTCCTCATGCAAGGCCTGGGTTGTTGTGTCTGAAAGCGTGGCCTACTCCTCCTGCGCCTCCTCCTGTTCCATCACGTGTGCTGCTGCTGGGTTAGCATTGCCGGTCCCTGTTTATGGAACCTCTTATCTTTATTACATTTATGACTGCATGGCGGAAAAATGCATGCTATCCGCACGCTTCTTGTCCTCATACAAGGCCTGGGTTGTTGTGTCTCAAAGCGGGGCCTTCTCCTCCTGCTCCTCCTCCTGTTCCATCACGTGTGCTGCTGCTGGGTTAGCGTTGCCGGTCTCTGTTTATGGAACCTCTTATCTTTATTACATTTATGACTGCATGGCGGCAAAAAGCATGCTATCCGCACGCTTCTTGTCCTCATGCAAGGCCTGGGTTGTTGTGTCTGAAAGCGTGGCCTTCTCCTCCTGCACCTCCTCCTGTTCCATCACGTGTGCTGCTGCTGGGTTAGCGTTGCCGGTCCCTGTTTATGGAACCTCTTATCTTTATTACATTTATGACTGCATGGCAGCAAAAAGCATGCTATCCGCACGCTTCTTGTCCTCATGCAAGGCCTGGGTTGTTGTGTCTGAAAGCGTGGCCTTCTCCTCCTGCGCCTCCTCCTGTTCCATCACGTGTGCTGCTGCTGGGTTAGCGTTGCCGGTCCCTGTTTATGGAACCTCTTATCTTTATTACATTTATGACTGCATGGCGGCAAAATGCATGCTACCTGTGCAAAGAAAACAGACATTTCCCGCATTTAAAAGACAGTTTTCCCTTTGAAACTTTAAAATCGATTTTCTCAAATACTATAAGCTCTTTTTGCTAATTTTTTTTCCTCTTGTACCCACTCCCAAGGTGCACATACCCTGTAAATTTGGGGTATGTAGCATGTAAGGAGGCTTTACAAAGCACGAAAGTTCGGGTCCCCATTGACTTTCAATATGTTCGGAGTTCGGCGCGAACACCCGAACATCGCAGCCATGTTCGGCGAACGTTCGCGAACCCGAACATCCAGGTGTTCGCCCAACACTACTGGTGAGGTGTGCAATATACCCACCGGCTCCACTGGTGCGGTATCGCTACCCTTCTTTAAAATGACTTATAGTACCTTACCAGCCCCTCTGGTAAGGTCTAGTTAAACTATACAGTCACGAGCACTGCTAGTACCATTCCAGCTCCACTGTAAAAGGTCTGTCCAAATTATATTGTCACTTAAACTGAGAGTATCTTACCAGCTCCACAGGTAAAGTTTTGCCAAACTATACAGTGGCCGTGACTGATTATACCTTACCAGCCCCTCTGGTAAGGTCTGACCAAATTATATGGTTTCTGTAACTGATAGTACCTTGCCAGCTCCTCTGGGAAGGTCTAACCAAACTATACAGTTACTGTACCTGTTAGTACGTAGCCATCCCCTCTGGAAGGTCTGGCCGTACTTATCAGTGCTCTTGCAGCTAGTGCCCACCAGCACTTTTGGAGAGGCCTAGCCTTATTGGTTTCTGAGGCTCATCAGCTTCACTGATGAGCATTCGTTATTTATTCGTCATTAGTCCCTTGCCAGCTCCTCTGGTAAGGACGATTTCCTGTACTCTCACTGTTAGTACCTTTACAGTCCCTCTGGAAAGGTTTTACCAAACTATACAGTCAGTGTACTGATAGTACCTTACCAGCTCCTCTGGTAAGGTCTCGCAAAATTATTAAAGTTTCGGTTGCACCAAACACTACACATGCTGCTCCTTGTGCTGCTATACTGGTATTATTGGTGATTCTGCAGATCACACATAATCAGGTATAGCGTCTGTATTATTAGTGATTCTGCAGATCACCAAATAATCAGACATCAGAGTAGCGGCACCCAACCGTTACATCTACCAATCTTACCGTACAAAACTATGTATAACTCCTTATCAGATGCAGTCTTTACAACTACTGTGCAGATAGCTTTTTCTCTCCCTCCCTTACCTCTGTCTCTCAGGACAGGGGGAAAAAAAACGTTTTATTTCTAGACTGCCTGTGGAATGAAATGCCTTTGAAAGCGCCCCATCCTGACCTGATGACCTGCCGCACAGAGGCCGGAGCCTCTCAGGCCTCTGTGTCATCCCGGCCCTGTCTCCTACCATCCAACAAGTCACACCTACAGCTATGAACGAGGGTGATGTCATCTCCTGCCTCCCAACAAGCCACACCTACAGCTATGAACGAGGGTGATGTCATCTTCTGCCTCCCAACAAGTCACACCTACAGCTATGAACGAGGGTGATGTCATCTTCTGCCTCCCAACAAGTCACACCTACAGCTATGAACGAGAGTGATGTCATCTCCTGCCTCCCAACAAGTCACACCTACAGCTATGAACGAGGGTGATGTCATCTTCTGCCTCCCAACAAGTCACACCTACAGCTATGAACGAGGGTGATGTCATCTCCTGCCTCCCAACAAGTCACACCTACAGCTATGAACGAGGGTGATGTCATCTCCTGCATCCCAACAAGTCACACCTACAGCTATGAACGAGGGTGATGTCATCTCCTGCCTCCCAACAAGTCACACCTACAGCTATGAACGAGGGTGATGTCATCTCCTGCATCCCAACAAGCCACGCCTACAGCTATGAACGAGGGTGATGTCATCTCCTGCCTCTTAACAAGCCACGCCTACAGCTATGAATGAGGGTGATGTCATCTACTCCCTACCAACAAGCTACGCCTACAACTATGAATGAGGGAGATGTCATCTCCTGCCTCCCAACAAGCCATGCCTACAGCTATGAACGAGGGTGATGTCATCTCCTGCCTCATAATAAGCCACGCCTACAGCTATGAATGGGGGTGATGTCATCTCCTGCCACCCAACAAGTCACACCTACAGCTATGAGTGAGCTGAGAGTGATGTCTCCTGCCTCCTAACAGGCCACGCCTACAGCTATGAATGAGGGTGATGTCATCTCCTGTATCTTAACAAGCCACGTCTACAGCTATGAACGAGGGTGATGTCATCTCCTGCCTCCCAACAAGCTACGCCTACAGCTATGAACGAGGGTGATGTCATCTTCTGCCTCTTAACAAGCCACGCCCACAGCTATGAATGGGGGTAATGTCATCTCCTGCCTCCCAACAAGCCATGCCTACAGCTAAGAGTGAGGGTGATGTCATCTCCTGCTTCCCAACAAGCCACACCTACAGCTATGAGTGAGGTTGATGTCATCTCCTGCCTCCCAACAAGCCACGTCTACAGCTATGAACGAGGGTGATGTCATCTCCTGCCTCTAAACAAGCCACGCCTACAGCTATGAACAAGGGTGATGTCATCTCCTGCCTCTTAACAAGCCACAGCTACAGCTATGAACGAGGGTGATGTCATCTCCTGCCTCTTAACAAGCCACGCCTATAGCTATGAATGAGGGTGATGTCATCTCCTGCCTCCCAACAAGCCACACCCACAGCTATGAATGGGGGTAATGTCATCTCCTGCCACTAAACAAGCCACGACTACAGCTATGGACGAGGGTGATGTCATCTCCTGCCTCAAAACAAGCCACTCCTACAGCTATGAACGAGGGTGATGTCATCTCCTGCCTCCCAACAAGCCGCACCTACAGCTATGAACGAGGGTGATGTCATCTCCTGCCACCCAACAAGCCACGCCTACAGCTATGAACGAGGGTGATGTCATCTCCTGCCTCCCAACAAGCCATGCCTATAGCTATGAATGAGGGTGATGTCATCTCCTGCCACCCAACAAGCCACGCCTACAGCTATGAACGAGGGTGATGTCATCTCCTGCCTCCCAACAAGCCACGCTACCAGCTATGAACGACGGTGATGTCATCTCCTGCCACCCAACAAGCCACGCTACCAGCTATGAACGAGGGTGATGTCATCTCCTGCCTCCCAACATGCCACGCCTACAGCTATGAACGAGGGTGATGTCATCTCCTGCCTCCTAACAAGCCACGCCTACAGCTATGAACGAGGGTGATGTCATCTCCTGCCTCCTAACAAGCCACGCCTACAGCTATGAACGAGGGTGATGTCATCTCCTGCCTCCCAACAAGCCACGCCTACAGCTATGAACAAATGTGATGTCATCTCCTGCCTCCCAACAAGCCACGCTAGCAGCTATGATCGAGGGTGATGTCATCTCCTTCCACCGAACAAGCCACGCCTACAGCTATGAACGAGGGTGATGTCATCTCCTGCCTTCCAACAAGCTACGCCTACAGCTATGAACGAGGGTGATGTCATCTAGTGCCTCCCAACAAGCCACGCTAGCAGCTATGAATTAGGGTGATGTCATCTCCTGCCTCTTAACAAGTCACACCTACAGCTATGAACGAGGGTGATGTCATCTTCTGCCTCCCAACAAGTCACACCTACAGCTATGAACGAGGGTGATGTCATCTCCTGCCTCCCAACAAGTCACACCTACAGCTATGAACGAGGGTGATGTCATCTCCTGCATCCCAACAAGTCACACCTACAGCTATGAACGAGGGTGATGTCATCTCCTGCCTCCCAACAAGTCACACCTACAGCTACGAACGAGGGTGATGTCATCTCCTGCATCCCAACAAGCCACGCCTACAGCTATGAACGAGGGTGATGTCATCTCCTGCCTCTTAACAAGCCACGCCTACAGCTATGAATGAGGGTGATGTCATCTACTCCCTACCAACAAGCTACGCCTACAACTATGAATGAGGGAGATGTCATCTCCTGCCTCCCAACAAGCCATGCCTACAGCTATGAACGAGGGTGATGTCATCTCCTGCCTCATAATAAGCCACGCCTACAGCTATGAATGGGGGTGATGTCATCTCCTGCCACCCAACAAGTCACACCTACAGCTATGAGTGAGCTGAGAGTGATGTCTCCTGCCTCCTAACAGGCCACGCCTACAGCTATGAATGAGGGTGATGTCATCTCCTGTATCTTAACAAGCCACGTCTACAGCTATGAACGAGGGTGATGTCATCTCCTGCCTCCCAACAAGCTACGCCTACAGCTATGAACGAGGGTGATGTCAACTTCTGCCTCTTAACAAGCCACGCCCACAGCTATGAATGGGGGTAATGTCATCTCCTGCCTCCCAACAAGCCATGCCTACAGCTAAGAGTGAGGGTGATGTCATCTCCTGCTTCCCAACAAGCCACACCTACAGCTATGAGTGAGGTTGATGTCATCTCCTGCCTCCCAACAAGCCACGTCTACAGCTATGAACGAGGGTGATGTCATCTCCTGCCTCTAAACAAGCCACGCCTACAGCTATGAACAAGGGTGATGTCATCTCCTGCCTCTTAACAAGCCACAGCTACAGCTATGAACGAGGGTGATGTCATCTCCTGCCTCTTAACAAGCCACGCCTATAGCTATGAATGAGGGTGATGTCATCTCCTGCCTCCCAACAAGCCACACCCACAGCTATGAATGGGGGTAATGTCATCTCCTGCCACTAAACAAGCCACGACTACAGCTATGGACGAGGGTGATGTCATCTCCTGCCTCAAAACAAGCCACTCCTACAGCTATGAACGAGGGTGATGTCATCTCCTGCCTCCCAACAAGCCGCACCTACAGCTATGAACGAGGGTGATGTCATCTCCTGCCACCCAACAAGCCACGCCTACAGCTATGAACGAGGGTGATGTCATCTCCTGCCTCCCAACAAGCCATGCCTATAGCTATGAATGAGGGTGATGTCATCTCCTGCCACCCAACAAGCCACGCCTACAGCTATGAACGAGGGTGATGTCATCTCCTGCCTCCCAACAAGCCACGCTACCAGCTATGAACGACGGTGATGTCATCTCCTGCCACCCAACAAGCCACGCTACCAGCTATGAACGAGGGTGATGTCATCTCCTGCCTCCCAACATGCCACGCCTACAGCTATGAACGAGGGTGATGTCATCTCCTGCCTCCTAACAAGCCACGCCTACAGCTATGAACGAGGGTGATGTCATCTCCTGCCTCCTAACAAGCCACGCCTACAGCTATGAACGAGGGTGATGTCATCTCCTGCCTCCCAACAAGCCACGCCTACAGCTATGAACAAATGTGATGTCATCTCCTGCCTCCCAACAAGCCACGCTAGCAGCTATGATCGAGGGTGATGTCATCTCCTTCCACCGAACAAGCCACGCCTACAGCTATGAACGAGGGTGATGTCATCTCCTGCCTTCCAACAAGCTACGCCTACAGCTATGAACGAGGGTGATGTCATCTAGTGCCTCCCAACAAGCCACGCTAGCAGCTATGAATTAGGGTGATGTCATCTCCTGCCTCTTAACAAGTCACACCTACAGCTATGAACGAGGGTGATGTCATCTCCTGCCTCCCAACAAGCCATGCCTATAGCTATGAATGAGGGTGATGTCATCTCCTGCCTCCCAACAAGCCACGCCCACAGCTATGAATGGGGGTGATGTCATCTCCTGCCACTAAACAAGCCACGACTACAGCTATGGACCAGGGTGATGTCATCTCCTGCCTCCCAACAAGCCATGCCTATAGCTATGAATGAGGGTGATGTCATCTCCTGCCACCCAACAAGCCACGCTACCAGCTATGAACGAGGGTGATGTCATCTTCTGCCTCCCAACATGCCACGCCTACAGCTATGAACTAGGGTGATGTCATCTCCTGCCTCCTAACAAGCCACGCCTACAGCTATGAACGAGGGTGATGTCATCTCCTGCCTCCTAACAAGTTACGCCTACAGCTATGAACGAGGGTGATGTCATCTCCTGCCTCCTAACAAGCCACACCTACAGCTATGAACGAGGGTGATGTCATCTCCTGCCTCCCAACATGCCACGCCTACAGCTATGAACGAGGGTGATGTCATCTCCTGCCACCCAACAAGCCACGCTACCAGCTATGAACGAGGGTGATGTCATCTCCTGCCTCCCAACATGCCACGCCTACAGCTATGAACGAGGGTGATGTCATCTCCTGCCTCCTAACAAGCCACGCCTACAGCTATGAACGAGGGTGATGTCATCTCCTGCCTCCTAACAAACCACGCCTACAGCTATGAACGAGGGTGATGTCATCTCCTGCCTCCCAACAAGCCACGCTAGCAGCTATGAGCGAGGGTGATGTCATCTCCTGCCATCGAACAAGCCACGCCTACAGCTATGAACGAGGGTGATTTCATCTCCTGCCTCCCAACAAGCCACGCCTACAGCTATGAACGAGGGTGATGTCATCTAGTGCCTCCCAACAAGCCACGTTAGCAGCTATTAATTAGGGTGATGTCATCTCCTGCCACCCAACAAGCCACGCCTACAGCTATGAACGAGGGTGATGTAATCTCCTGCCTCTTAATAAGCCATGCCTACAGCTATGAATGAGGGTGATGTCATCTCCTGCCTCCCAACAAGCCACGCCCACAGCTATGAATGGGGGTGATGTCATCTCCTGCCACTCAACAAGCCACGACTACAGCTATGGACGAGGGTGATGTCATCTCCTGCCATCCAACAAGCCACGCCTACAGCTATGAACGAGGGTGATGTCATCTCCTGCCTCCTAACAAGCCACGCTAGCAGCTATGAGCAAGGGTGATGTCATCTCCTGCCACCCAACAAACCACACTACCAGCTATGAACGAGGGTGATGTCATCTCCTGCCTCCTTACAAGCCACACCAACAGCTATGAATGAGGGTGATGTCATCTCCTGTCTCCCAACAAGCCACGCCTACAGCTATGAACGAATGTGATGTCATCTCCTGCCTTCTTAACAAGCCACGGTAGCAGCTATAAATAGGGGTGATGTCATCTCCTGCCTCCCAACAAGCCACACCTACAGCTATGAACGAGGGTGATGTCATCTCCTGCCTCCCAACAAGCCACGCTAGCAGCTATGAATAGGGGTGATGTCATCTCCTGCCTCCCAAAAAGCCACGCCTACAGCTATAAGTGAGGGTGATGTCATCTCCTGCCTCCCAACAAGCCACACCTACAGCTATGAACGAGGGTGATGTCATCTCCTGCCTCCCAACAAGCCACGCTAGCAGCTATGAATAGGGGTGATGTCATCTCCTGCCTCCCAAAAAGCCACGCCTACAGCTATAAGTGAGGGTGATGTCATCTCCTGCCTCCCAAAAAGCCACGCCTACAGCTATGAACGAGGGTGATGTCATCTCCTGCCTCAAAACAAGCCACGCCTACAGCTATGAACGAGGGTGATGTCATCTCCTGCCTCCCAACAAGCCACGTTAGCAGCTATGAATAGGGGTGATGTCATCTCCTGCCTCCCAACAAGCCACGCCTACAGCTATAAACGAGGGTGATGTCATCTCCTGCCTCCCAAAAAGCCACGCCTACAGCTATGAACGAGGGTGATGTCATCTCCTGCCTCAAAACAAGCCACGCCTACAGCTATGAACGAGGGTGATGTCATCTCCTGCCTCCCAACAAGCCATGCCTACAGCTATGAACGAGGCTGATGTCATCTCCTACCTCCCAAGAAGCCACGCCTACAGCTATGAGTGAGGGTGATGTCATCTCCTGCCTCCCAACAAGCCACGGTAGCAGCTATAAACGAAGGTGATGTCATCTCTTGCCACCCAACAAGCCTCGCCTACAGCTATGAGCGAGGGTGATGTCATCTCCTGCCACCGAACAAGCCACTCCTACAGCTATGAACGAGTGTGATGTCATTTCCTGCCTCCCAAAAAGCCACGCCTACAGCTATAAGTGAGGGTGATGTCATCTCCTGCCTCCCAACAAGCCACGCCTACAGCTATAAACGAGGGTGATGTCATCTCCTGCCTCCCAAAAAGCCACGCCTACAGCTATGAACGAGGGTGATGTCATCTCCTGCCTCCCAAGAAGCCACGCCTACAGCTATGAGTGAGGGTGATGTCATCTCCTGCCTCCCAACAAGCCACAGTAGCAGCTATGAATAGGGGTGATGTCATCTCCTGCCACCTAACAAGCCACGCCTCCAGCTATGAATAGGGGTGATGTCATCTGATGCCTCCTAACAAGCCACGCTAGCAGCTATGAGCGAGGGTGATGTCATCTCCTGCCACCGAACAAGCCACGCCTACAGCTATGAACGAGGGTGATGTCATCTCCTGCCTCCCAACATGCCACGCCTACAGCTATGAACGAGGGTGATGTCATCTCCTGCCTCCTAACAAGCCACGCCTACAGCTATGAACGAGGGTGATGTCATCTCCTGCCTCCTAACAAGCCACGCCTACAGCTATGAACAGGGTGATGTCATCTCCTGCCTCCCAACAAGCCACGCCTACAGCTATGAACGAATGTGATGTCATCTCCTGCCTCCCAACAAGCCACGCTAGCAGCTATGAGCGAGTGTGATGTCATCTCCTGCCACCGAACAAGCCACGCCTACAGCTATGAACGAGGGTGATGTCATCTCCTGCCTCCCAACAAGCCACGCCTACAGCTATGAACGAGTGTGATGTCATCTAGTGCCTCCCAACAAGCCACGCTAGCAGCTATTAATTAGGGTGATGTCATCTCCTGCCACCCAACAAGCCACGCCTACAGCTATGAACGAGGGTGATGTAATCTCCTGCCTCTTAATAAGCCATGCCTACAGCTATGAATGAGGGTGATGTCATCTCCTGCCTCCCAACAAGCCACGCCCACAGCTATGAATGGGGGTAATGTCATCTTCTGCCACTCAACAAGCCACGACTACAGCTATGGACGAGGGTGATGTCATCTCCTGCCATCCAACAAGCCACGCCTACAGCTATGAACGAGGGTGATGTCATCTCCTGCCTTCTAACAAGCCACGCTAGCAGCTATGAGCGAGGGTGATGTCATCTCCTGGCACCGAACAAGCCACGCCTACAGCTATGAACGAGGGTGATGTCATCGCCTGCCTCCTAACAAGCCACGCTAGCAGCTATGAGCAAGGGTGATGTCATCTCCTGCCACCCAACAAACCACACTACCAGCTATGAACGAGGGTGATGTCATCTCCTGCCTCCTTACAAGCCACACCAACAGCTATGAATGAGGGTGATGTCATCTCCTGTCTCCCAACAAGCCACGCCTACAGCTATGAACGAATGTGATGTCATCTCCTGCCTTCTTAACAAGCCACGGTAGCAGCTATGAATAGGGGTGATGTCATCTCCTGCCTCCCAACAAGCCATGCCTACAGCTATGAGTGAGGGTGATGTCATCTCCTGCCTCCCAACAAGCCACACCTACAGCTATGAACGAGGGTGATGTCATCTCCTGCCTCCCAACAAGCCACGCTAGCAGCTATGAATAGGGGTGATGTCATCTCCTGCCTCCCAAAAAGCCATGCCTACAACTATAAGTGAGGGTGATGTCATCTCCTGCCTCCCAAAAAGCCACGCCTACAGCTATGAACGAGGGTGATGTCATCTCCTGCCTCAAAACAAGCCACGCCTACAGCTATGAACGAGGGTGATGTCATCTCCTGCCTCCCAACAAGCCACGTTAGCAGCTATGAATAGGGGTGATGTCATCTCCTGCCTCCCAACAAGCCACGCCTACAGCTATAAACGAGGGTGATGTCATCTCCTGCCTCCCAAAAAGCCACGCCTACAGCTATGAACGAGGGTGATGTCATCTCCTGCCTCAAAACAAGCCACGCCTACAGCTATGAACGAGGGTGATGTCATCTCCTGCCTCCCAACAAGCCACGCCTACAGCTATGAACGAGGCTGATGTCATCTCCTACCTCCCAAGAAGCCACGCCTACAGCTATGAGTGAGGGTGATGTCATCTCCTGCCTCCCAACAAGCCACGGTAGCAGCTATAAACGAGGGTGATGTCATCTCTTGCCACCCAACAAGCCTCGCCTACAGCTATGAGCGAGGGTGATGTCATCTCCTGCCACCGAACAAGCCACTCCTACAGCTATGAACGAGTGTGATGTCATTTCCTGCCTCCCAAAAAGCCACGCCTACAGCTATAAGTGAGGGTGATGTCATCTCCTGCCTCCCAACAAGCCACGCCTACAGCTATAAACGAGGGTGATGTCATCTCCTGCCTCCCAAAAAGCCACGCCTACAGCTATGAACGAGGGTGATGTCATCTCCTGCCTCCCAAGAAGCCACGCCTACAGCTATGAGTGAGGGTGATGTCATCTCCTGCCTCCCAACAAGCCACGGTAGCAGCTATGAATAGGGGTGATGTCATCTCCTGCCACCCAACAAGCCACGCCTCCAGCTATGAATAGGGGTGATGTCATCTCCTGCCTCTCAACAAGCCACGCTAGCAGCTATGAGCGAGGGTGATGTCATCTCCTGCCACCGAACAAGCCACGCCTACAGCTATGAACCAGGGTGATGTCATCTCCTGCCTCCCAACAAGCCATGCTAGCAGCTATGAATAGGGGTGATGTCATCTCCTGCCTCCCGACAAGCCATGCCTACAGCTATGAGTGAGGGTGATGTCATCTCCTGCCATCCAACAAGCCACGCCTACAGCTATGAACGAGGGTGATGTCATCTTCTGCCTCCAAAAAAGCCACTCTAGCAGCTATGAGCAAGGGTGATGTCATCTCCTGCCTCCCAACAAGCTACACCTACAGCTATGAGTGAGGGTGATGTCATCTCCTGCCTCCCAACAAGCCACGCCTACAGCTAAGAACGAGGGTGATGTCATCTCCTGCCCCCCAACAAGCAACGCCTACAGCTATGAACGAGGGTGACGTCATCTCCTACTTCCCAAGAAGCCACGCCTACAGCTATGAGTGAGGGTGATGTCATCTCCTGCCTCCCAACAAGCCACTGTAGCAGCTATAAACGAGGGTGATGTCATCTCTTGCCACCCAACAAGCCTCGCCTACAGCAATGAACGAGGGTGATGTCATCTCCTGCCTCCCAACAAGCCACGAAAGCAGGTATGAATGAGGCTGATGTCATCCCCTGCCTCCTAACAAGCCACGCCTACAGCTATGAACGAGGATGTTGTCATCTCCTGCCTCCCAACAAGCCACACCTACAGCTATGAATGAGGGTGATGTCATCTCCTGCCATCCAACAAGCCACGCCTACAGCTATGAACGAGGGTGATGTCATCTTCTGCCTCCAAAAAAGCCACTCTAGCAGCTATGAGCAAGGGTGATGTCATCTCCTGCCTCCCAACAAGCCATGCTAGCAGCTGTGAATAGGGGTGATGTCATCTCCTGCCTCCCGACAAGCCATGCCTACAGCTATGAGTGAGGGTGATGTCATCTCCTGCCATCCAACAAGCCACGCCTACAGCTATGAACGAGGGTGATGTCATCTTCTGCCTCCAAAAAAGCCACTCTAGCAGCTATGAGCAAGGGTGATGTCATCTCCTGCCTCCCAACAAGCTACACCTACAGCTATGAGTGAGGGTGATGTCATCTCCTGCCTCCCAACAAGCCACACCTACAGCTAAGAACGAGGGTGATGTCATCTCCTGCCCCCCAACAAGCAACGCCTACAGCTATGAACGAGGGTGACGTCATCTCCTACTTCCCAAGAAGCCACGCCTACAGCTATGAGTGAGGGTGATGTCATCTCCTGCCTCCCAACAAGCCACTGTAGCAGCTATAAACGAGGGTGATGTCATCTCTTGCCACCCAACAAGCCTCGCCTACAGCAATGAACGAGGGTGATGTCATCTCCTGCCTCCCAACAAGCCACGAAAGCAGGTATGAATGAGGCTGATGTCATCCCCTGCCTCCTAACAAGCCACGCCTACAGCTATGAACGAGGATGATGTCATCTCCTGCCTCCCAACAAGCCACACCTACAGCTATGAATGAGTGTGATGTCATCTCCTGCCTCCCAACAAGCCACGCTAGCAGCTATGAGCGAGGGTGATGTCATCTCCTACCTCCTAACAAGCCACGATAGCAGGTATGAATGAGGCTGATGTCATCCCCTGCCTCCTAACAAGCCACGTCTACAGCTATGAACAAGGGTGATGTAATCTCCTACCTCCTAACAAGCCACGCCTACAGCTATGAATGAGGGTGATGTCATCTCCTGCCTCCCAACAAGCCACGTCTACAGCTATGAACGGGGGTGATGTCATCTCCTGCCTCCCAACAAGCCACGCTAGCAGCTATGAGCGAGGGTGATGTCATCTCCTGCCACCGAACAAGCCACGCCTACAGCTATGAACGAGGGTGATGTCATCTCCTGCCTCCCAACAAGCCACGCTAGCAGCTATGAATAGGGGTGATGTCATCTCCTGCCTCCCGACAAGCCATGCCTACAGCTATGAGTGAGGGTGATGTCATCTCCTGCCATCCAACAAGCCACGCCTACAGCTATGAACGAGGGTGATGTCATCTTCTGCCTCCCAAAAAGCCACTCTAGCAGCTATAAGCGAGGGTGATGTCATCTCCTGCCTCCCAACAAGCCACAACTACAGCTATGAGTGAGGGTGATGTCATCTCCTGCCTCCCAACAAGCCACACCTACAGCTAAGAACGAGGGTGATGTCATCTCCTGCCTCCCAACAAGCCACGCTATCAGCTATGAATAGGGGTGATGTCATCTCCTGCCTCCCGACAAGCCATGCCTACAGCTATGAGTGAGGGTGATGTCATCTCCTGCCATCCAACAAGCCACGCCTACAGCTATGAACGAGGGTGATGTCATCTTCTGCCTCCCAAAAAGCCACTCTAGCAGCTATAAGCGAGGGTGATGTCATCTCCTGCCTCCCAACAAGCCACAACTACAGCTATGAGTGAGGGTGATGTCATCTCCTGCCTCCCAACAAGCCACACCTACAGCTAAGAACGAGGGTGATGTCATCTCCTGCCCCCCAACAAGCAACGCCTACAGCTATGAACGAGGGTGACGTCATCTTCTACCTCCCAAGAAGCCACGCCTACAGCTATGAGTGAGGGTGATGTCATCTCCTGCCTCCCAACAAGCCACGGTAGCAGCTATAAACGAGGGTGATGTCATCTCTTGCCACCCAACAAGCCTCGCCTACAGCTATGAACGAGGGTGATGTCATCTCCTGCCTCCCAACAAGCCACGATAGCAGGTATTAATGAGGCTGATGTCATCTCCTGCCTCCTTACAAGCCACGCCTACAGCTATGAACGAGGATGATGTCATCTCCTGCCTCCCAACAAGCCACACCTACAGCTATGAACGAGTGTGATGTCATCTCCTGCCTCCCAACAAGCCACGCTAGCAGCTATGAATTAGGGACGATGTCATCTCCTGCCTCCCAATAAGCCACACCTACAGCTATGAGCGAGGGTGATGTCATCTCCTACCTCCTAACAAGCCACGCCTACAGCTATGAATGAGGGTGATGTCATCTCCTGCCTCCCAACAAGCCACGTCTACAGCTATGAACGAGGGTGATGTCATCTCCTGCCTCCCAACAAGCCACGCTAGCAGCTATGAGCGAGGGTGATGTCATCTCCTGCCACCGAACAAGCCACGCCTACAGCTATGAACGAGGGTGATGTCACCTCCTGCCTCCCAACAAGCCATGCCTACAGCAATGAGCGAGGGTGATGTCATCTCTTGCCACCCAACAAGCCTCGCCTACAGCTATGAGCGAGGGTGATGTCATCTCCTGCCACCCAACAAGCCACGCTAGCAGCTATGAGCGAGGATGATGTCATCTCCTGCCACCTAACAAGTCACGCCTACAGCTATGAACGAGGGTGATGTCATCTCCTGCCACCCAACAAGCCACGTCTACAGCTATGAACGAGGGTGATGTCATCTCCTGCCTCCCAACAAGCCACACATACAGCTATGAACGAGGGGGATGTCATCTCCTGCCTCCCAACAAGCCACGCCTACAGCTATGAACGAGGGTGATGTCATCTTCTGCCTCTTAACAAGCCACGCCCACAGCTATGAATGGGGGTGATGTCATCTCCTGCCTCCCAACAAGCCATGCCTACAGCTAAGAGTGAGGGTGATGTCATCTCCTGCTTCCCAACAAGCCACGCCTACAGCTATGAGTGAGGGTGATGTCATCTCCTGCCTCCCAACAAGCCACGCCTACAGCTATGAATGAGGGTGATGTCATCTCCTGCCTCTAAACAAGCCACGCCTACAGCTATGAACAAGGGTGATGTCATCTCCTGCCTCTTAACAAGCCACACCTACAGCTATGAACGAGGGTGATGTCATCCCCTGCCTCTTAACAAGCCACGCCTATAGCTATGAATGAGGGTGATGTCATCTCCTGCCTCCCAAGAAGCCACGCCCACAGCTATGAATGGGGGTGATGTCATCTCCTACCACCCAACAAGCCACGACTACAGCTATGGACAAGGGTGATGTCATCTCCTGCCTCAAAACAAGCCACTCCTACAGCTATGAACAAGGGTGATGTCATCTCCCGCCACCCAACAAGCCACGCCTACAGCTATGAACGAGGGTGATGTCATCTCCTGCCTCCCAAAAAGCCATGCCTATAGCTATAAATGAAGGTGATGTTATCTCCTGCCTCCTAACAAGCCACGCTAGCAGCTATGAGCGAGGGTGATGTCATCTCCTGCCACCCAACAAGCCACTCTACCAGCTATGAACGAGGGTGATGTCATCTCCTGCCTCCCAACATGCCACGCCTACAGCTATGAATTAGGGTGATGTCATCTCCTGCCACCCAACAAGCCACGCCTACAGCTATGAACGAGGTTGATGTTATCTCCTGCCTCTTAACAAGCCACGCCTACAGCTATGAATGAGGGTGATGTCATCTCCTGCCACTAAACAAGCCACGACTACAGCTATGGACGAGGGTAATGTTATCTTCTGCCTCTTAAGAAGCCACGCCCACAGCTATGAATGGGGTTAATGTCATCTCCTGTCTCCCAACAAGCCATGCCTACAGCTAAGAGTGAGGGTGATGTCATCTCCTGCTTCCCAACAAGCCACGCCTACAGCTATGAGTGAGGGTGATGTCATCTCCTGCCTCCCAAATAGCCACACCTACAGCTATGAACGAAGGTGATGTCATCCCCTGCCTCTAAACAAGCCACGCCTACAGCTATGAACGTGGGTGATGTCATCTCCTGCCTCTTAACAAGCCACACCTACAGCTATGAATGAGGGTGATGTCATCTCCTGCCTCCAAAGAAACCACGCCCACAGCTATGGACGAGGGTGATGTCATCTCCTGCCATCCAACAAGCCACACCTACAGCTATGAACGAGGGTGATGTCATCTCCTGCCTCTTAACAAGCCACACCTACAGCTATGAACGAGGGTGATGTCATCTCTTGCCACCCAACAAGCCACGCCTACAGCTATGAACGAGGGTGATGTCATCTCCTGCCTCCCAACAAGCCATGCCTATAGCTATGAATGAGGGTGATGTCATCTCCTGCCTCCTAACAAGCCACGCTAGCAGCTATGAGCGAGGAAGATGTCATCTCCTGCCTCCCAAATAGCCACGCCTACAGCTATGAACGAAGGTGATGTCATCCCCTGCCTCTAAACAAGCCACGCCTACAGCTATGAACGTGGGTGATGTCATCTCCTGCCTCTTAACAAGCCACACCTACAGCTATGAATGAGGGTGATGTCATCTCCTGCCTCCAAAGAAACCACGCCCACAGCTATGGACGAGGGTGATGTCATCTCCTGCCATCCAACAAGCCACACCTACAGCTATGAACGAGGGTGATGTCATCTCCTGCCTCCCAACAAGCCACACCTACAGCTATGAACGAGGGTGATGTCATCTCCTGCCACCCATTAAGCCACGCCTACAGCTATGAACGAGGGTGATGTCATCTCCTGCCTCCCAACAAGCCACACCTACAGCTATGAACGAGGGTGATGTCATCTCCTGCCACCCAACAAGCCATGCCTATAGCTATGAATGAGGGTGATGTCATCTCCTGCCTCCTAACAAGCCACGCTAGCAGCTATGAGCGAGGGTGATGTCATCTCCTGCCTCCCAACATGCCACGCCTACAGCTATGAACGAGGGTGATGTCAGCTCCTGCCTTCTAACAAGCCACGCCTACAGCTATGAACGAGGGTGATGTCATCTCCTGCCTCCTAACAAGCCACGCCTACAGCTATGAACGAGGGTGATGTCATCTCCTGCCTCCCCACAAGCCATGCCTACAGCTATGAACGAATGTGATGTCATCTCCTGCCTCCCAACAAGCCACGCTAGCAGCTATGAGCGAGGGTGATGTCATCTCCTGCCACCGAACAAGCCACGCCTACAGCTATGAACGAGGGTGATGTCATCTCCTGCTTCCCAACAAGCCACGTCTACAGCTATGAACGAGGGTGATGTCATCTCCTGCCTCCCAACAAGCCACGCCTACAGCTATGAACGAGGGTGATGTAATCTCCTGCCTCTTAACAAGCCATGCCTACAGCTATGAATGAGGGTGATGTCATCTCCTGCCTCCCAACAAGCCACGCCCACAGCTATGAATGGGGGTGATGTCATCTCCTGCCACTCAACAAGCCATGACTACAGCTATGGACGAGGGTGATGTCATCTCCTGCCATCCAACAAGCCACACCTACAGCTATGAACGAGGGTGACGTCATCTCCTGCCTCCCAACAAGCCACACCTACAGCTATGAACGAGGGTGATGTCATCTCCTGCCTCCTAACAAGCCACGCTAGCAGCTATGAGCAAGGGTGATGTCATCTCCTGCCACCCAACAAACCACGCTACCAGCTATGAACGAGGGTGATGTAATCTCCTGCCTCCTTACAAGCCACACCAACAGCTATGAACGAGGGTGATGTCATCTCTTGTCTCCCAACAAGCCACGCCTACAGCTATGAACGAATGTGATGTCATCTTCTGCCTCCCAACAAGCCACGCTAGCAGCTAAAAGCGAGGGTGATGTCATCTCCTGCCTCCCAACAAGCCACGCCTACAGCTATGAGTGAGGGTGATATCATCTCCTGCCTCCCCACTTGCCACGCCTACAGCTATGAACGAGGGTGATGTCATCTCCTGCCTCCCAACAAGCCACGCTAGCAGCTATGAGCGAGGGTGATGTCATCTCCTGCCACCGAACAAGCCACGCCTACAGCTATGAGCGAGGGTGATGTCATCTCCTGCCACCCAACAAGCCACGGTAGCAGCTATGAATAGGGGTGATGTCATCTCCTGCCTCCCAACAAGCCATGCCTACAGCTATGAGTGAGGGTGATGTCATCTCCTGCCTCCCAACATGCCACACCTACAGCTATGAACGAGGGTGATGTCATCTATGATGGGCCACCTAATTGGACATATTTTGCATATTATGATATACTAATTTTAATATTCCCAATAGGTTGACCTTAATATTTAATAATTAACTGATACTTTATCCAGGCCATCCAGTGAGGCTTTACTACACTGGGGACGCATTGGGATACTTCTGCGCAACCCTTGGGCGCAGTTAGATACTTACTTCCTTATTTTGCGCTCCAGCGTGGCTCCTGTTATTTCCGCTTATGCAATATTCTTCATGCGTCAATGCGTACTGTGAGAGACGCATTGACGTCATCTCCGCCCACGTCATCTCCACGTTACACTACTTAAGCCGGCGCACTGGCGCCTTGGAATACACGGATTCCCCCACGCTCTTTGAAAAAGCGGTGTGACGGCCGCGAAACCGGTGGAGTTGTCCACCGGGGGTTCCTCTTGAGTGCCATTCAGTCTCTCTTATCTTGGGTCCGGGCAAGTATACGGCTATCTTATCTTTATGGGTCACTGTTATATCACGTCTGTTCTCACTCAATATCAATTATGGGTCATTACCTCTTGAATATGAATATTTAATGCTATATATGTGTTTTTGATTTGTGTTGTTACATATATTTTGGTTTCACTAATGCACTTTACTTTAGCCCTATACTGAACCCGGGTTCCTAGCCTAGGAGAGCTCAGGCATTGAGCGTCCTCAGTACTATTATCATATACAATAGCTTACTTAATAAGATCACTAAATGGTTGATTTATTAATACAGCAAATATACTGAATGGTACTTCCTGTTTTAAATGTTTTTATGAATTATTAGTGGTGTATAATGATTAATAAAATATTGTTCAAATTGTTATTATTTTGGTGTGGTGCCTTTTCTAAAGGGCTGTAACTGTCCAATGTGTTGTGTATATATATATATATTCACAGCCCTGGCACACACCTATGAGGCATGTGTGCGGATATTATTGTGCTTTAGTGATATTTTGGTGGGATTCCCCCACTTTTTTCTATATCTGCACCTGCCCTATTTTTTACTTTGATTGATTGTATTGATTTTTGCTTCTGATTAATAGATGATGGAAGGGTTTTTGGAATCTATGGAAGCCAGCTGGAATGACAAGTTTAATCGGGCCTTTCATATTGGTAAGGATACAGATCCACAAATGCCAGATGAGACTAAAGTACTGTTCAGACAGTATAAGGAACTCCACAAAACACATATACGTTTATGGTGGAACATCCACAGTTTAGAGTTGTACAAAAAGGAGCAAATTTACCCCAGGGGACTTAGAGTACAAATATTTCCTACTTGGGAACTCTTAGGAGATTCCAAAAAAATCTGGGAAGAGGGATTAGGCAAGTGTTCAGTTATCATTATTGATATGTTGATTGACCATGATCAAAGATTGCTAGCACAAGTCAAATCTGGCATTGTGGATCTTGAGTCTAAGATGACGGGTTTGGATAAGGAGACAGTTATCTAGCCCTTTGTTGTGGCATTTAAAAAGGATATGAATAAAATGGAACAGTCGATTATAGAGGGTAAAAGGAGGAAATTGGAGAGAGACAGACGTGATTATGACTCTGGTACCGCTTATAGGTGGACACATAGAGATAATGGTAGACGCTTCCCACGCCAACCCAGACCCAAACCTAGGGGTAAAAATCCACCACAACCTAGTGGCGGTATTAATCCGAGACCCACTAGACCACATTCTCCAAATAATGGTGCTTCTGGCAGATCCTCTGAAGTTCATAGTGACGATTTTTTATCCAGCGACACCGAAGGCGAACCAGACGGGGTGGTCGCAAATTCAGACAGGCTAAGAGACTTATTGAGAACCCCATTACATGTGAAACGCAGACGATTACAGGATTATCAGAATCCCAGACATTGAACATTGTCAATCTATTATTATTATTATTATTATTTTAGTATTTATATAGCGCCGACATATTACGCAGCGCTGTACAATGTATATATATATATCTTGTCACTAACTGTCCCTCAAAAGAGCTCACAATCTAATCCCTACCATTGCCATATGTCTATATTATGTAGTGTAAGTACTGTAGTCTAGGGCCAATTTTTAGGGGGTGCCAATTAACTTATCCGTATGTTTTTTTTTGGAATGTGGGAGGAAACCGGAGTGCCCGGAGGAAACCCACGCAGACACGTAGAGAACATACAAACTCTTTGCAGATAGTGCCCTGGCTGGGATTCGAACCAGGGACCCAGCGCTGCAAGGCGAGAGCGCTAACCACTACGCCACCGTGCTGCAATCTCTCTGAATATGTATTGACAGAAACTGAGGAAAATGTATTACGTAAGGGTCTTACCTTCTCTCCATCTAAAGATCTGGACAAATTTGAATTGGTTAAAGACCTATATCTTTTTTTTGTAGAAAACTGGCATTCAAAAAGCACTTCAATTCTCCATCCTTGGTTGATCCTGATCTTTCCGATGTGGATAGACAAGCCTTAACAGATCTTTTGGATCTTCTGGAGGAATCATCAGGTGGACAGGACATGAGACAGCTTGGATCTTCTTAGGATTCTGGATGAATTGAGGGTACCCTCTGGGACATTACTTATCACCTGTGATGTCGAGTCGTTATACACCAACATCTACCACGAATGGGCCTGGACTACTACCAAATACTTCTTGGACATGGAAGACAACTCACAGAGGGATTTGCACTTATTTTTGTTACAGCTTTTACAGTACATCCTTGGACATAATTTCTTCTTATTCAATGATTTCTACGGAACAGGTGGAATTTTTGGACTTATCTATACGTGTACAGGATGACGGTTCCCTGATTTCGGACCTTTATCGTAAGCCCACATCTGTCAATAGTTTTTTACATTATAAAAGTGCACATAACAGACAGGCACAAATTCTGAGACAACGTTTTCTGGATCGGGGCTACCCAAAAAAGATTGTCAAATCGGCCTTTCATAAAGCCAGGATGAAGAACAGAGGAGAACTCCTAAATAGTAGACCAAAGGGACACGATAATTTGAACTGTGTCATATTCTATTTATGGTTTGATAGAGATTGCTGAATTTTCAATGTCTGGGACAATCATATGGACCATGGACGTTTCTGTCTATATATTAAACATGGAGTATGGACTTTCCTCCTGGATCTACGCTCTTTTTTCTTATGTGACGCGTTTTTTCTGATATTTTGCGCCGCTGTTTATTGCCAAAAATTGGGACTAATTGCTCCTCCCTCTCCCTGCTTGTGATGGACTTTTTCTGAATTAACTGTCATTATTAGTATGTTGGGATGAATTGTATTATGATTAGTTGCTAAATTAGATTGTTGAATCATGTAAATAGATAATTTTCTATGTAACTGATGTGATTGAGTTCAGACGTGATTGACATATGCTCATAATCATAAATATATCTATGATGGGCCACCTAATTGGACATATTTTGCATATTATGATATACTAATTTTAATATTCCCAATAGGTTGACCTTAATATTTAATAATTAACTGATACTTTATCCAGGCCATCCAGTGAGGCTTTACTACACTGGGGACGCATTGGGATACTTCTGCGCAACCCTTGGGCGCAGTTAGATACTTACTTCCTTATTTTGCGCTCCAGCGTGGCTCCTGTTATTTCCGCTTATGCAATATTCTTCATGCGTCAATGCGTACTGTGAGAGACGCATTGACGTCATCTCCGCCCACGTCATCTCCGCGTTACACTACTTAAGCCGGCGCACTGGCGCCTTGGAATACACGGATTCCCCCACGCTCTTTGAAAAAGCGGCGTGACGGCCGCGAAACCGGTGGAGTTGTCCACCGGGGGTTCCTCTTGAGTGCCATTCAGTCTCTCTTATCTTGGGTCCGGGCAAGTATACGGCTATCTTATCTTTATGGGTCACTGTTATATCACGTCTGTTCTCACTCAATATCAATTATGGGTCATTACCTCTTGAATATGAATATTTAATGCTATATATGTGTTTTAAAGCCACGGTAGCAGCTATAAACGAGGGTGATGTCATCTCTAGCCACCCAACAAGCCTCGCCTACAGCTATGAACGAGGGTGATGTCATCTCCTGCCTCCCAACAAGCCACACCTACAGCTATGCGTGAGGGTGTTGTCATCTTCTGCCTCCCAACAAGCCACGCCTACAGCTATGAATGAGGGTGATGTCATCTCCTGCCTCCCAACAAGCCACGATAGCAGGTATGAATGAGGCTGATGTCATCTCCTGCCTCCTAACAAGCCACGCCTACAGCTATGAACGAGGATGATGTCATCTCCTGCCTCCCAACAAGCCACGCCTACAGCTATGAACGAGTGTGATGTCATCTCCTGCCTCCCAACAAGCCACGCTAGCAGCTATGAATTAGGGTGATGTCATCTCCTGCCTCCCCACAAGCCACGTCTACAGCTATGAACGAGGGTAATGTCATCTTCTGCCTCTTAACAAGCCACGCCTACAGCTATGAATGGGGGTGATGTCATCTCCTGCCTCCCAACAAGCCATGCCTACAGCTAAGAGTGAGGGTGATGTCATCTCCTGCTTCCCAACAAGCCACGCCTACAGCTATGAGTGAGGGTGATGTAATCTCCTGCCTCCCAACAAGCCACTCCTACAGCAATGAGCGAGCGTGATGTCATCTCTTGCCTCCCAACAAGCCACGCCTACAGCTATGAACGAGTGTGATGTCATCTCCTGCCTCCCTTCGCCAAAGGGCTGGAGGAATCTTTTCATGGTCAGTTAATTAGCCTCCTGTGAAAAGATTCTCTGCCAGCACAGGGGACCCCCTGAGGTGTTTATGACCTCATCCATCAGGTGAAGGGTAGATATCAGTTGACAGAAGCTCATAAATTGTAGCTTTCTCCAGCCTGATCGGCCCCAGTCTCAGCATGAGATCTGACACCTCGGCTGCTTCAAAAGACTTCCGACCTTAGGAAAACCTGCTGTGACCTCAGGAATCCCAATATTCATATGTTCTCCATATTTCCTTCATAATTCCTGGCATAGCAGATCTCCCTGGCCATGAAATCTGGACAGGTTATGGGATTCCACAGGGCGCTGGTTCTGACAGGTTTACGGACCAATCGGACTGCCAGATCTAGCGTAAGATTGTTTTAAAATAACCCTCTAATACCCCAGGGGTCTGATCCCCCAAGTTTGGTATCAACGTTCTTGATAAATCCTGACAAACCTAAAAATGTTATTAGATTTAACCTAACTTGTACGGTTTGCAGATGAGCACACTTATCATGATTCAGGTAAATTTTTGTCTCTATGAGAGGGGCAGAGATCTCCTATTCCAAAGAGGTGTGTGATCCACGCCCCCTAACCCCTCCTTGCTGGAGTGGGGGCTATAACCACAGAGAGCCCAGAAAGCTCTGGGTCCTTTACCTTCAATCTGATGCCTAGTAACATCCTGGCAGCCCGCAGGGACACGGGCCAAAACCTCCATCTTGGAACTTTCTAACAAAAGCCTGTTGGCCGCATGGCAACCGCCATTTTGGACATTACGCCAAAGACTTGCGATTGCCGCATGGACTACCAATAACGGTATTTGAACTGTGTATATTCAGACATTCTGTTCCTTTTCTTCCCTTCTCTCTGTCAATCAATCTGTTCTAAAATAAGCTGTGTGTATGTAGTTTAGAAATAAACTAACGATTTTATCGTTCAGTCTTGTGCCTGTTCTGGTCATCTGATTGCTGCTATAACGAATCTGCCCTCTGAAGAGTCAGTCATACTACCGCATTGTTTTATGATTTGCTTATGATTGTTGATTTGCTAGCTAGGTTGTAAATAACCGTTTCTTCCTTCTAGGATTAGCTAGTACCAGATTTCCTGTGCGAAATCGATAACTTTCGTTCCTCGATTGTAAATACAATTCGAGATTGCATCATATAGGGACCCAGTAACCTTTCTTTAACGTCACATTGCTCACAGTCTTTAAGCCGTCGGAAGTGACTATTCCCCGAACGGTGACTTGAGCGTGTTGAACGTGATTGGGCTGGCTACCGTATTATGATAGCGGGAGTCTCTTTCCTCCCTGAACTTGAGAGAGTGGTGGCAGTTTACTTTATTTACCCGATTTCCAGCGCAAAATCGATATTTTTTTGTTTACCGATTGTATATACAATCAGAATTGTACATGTATGGCCACCTCCAACCAATCTTAACCGTTTACTACGCACACAGTGAATTTGCCTCCAGCAGTCTCTAGTGCATGAGACCTGCATGGCAACAGTGGCCTAGTAATACGGGATTGGTGGATGTTTGTCCCATTACATATTGTCGGCAGCTGCGCGACCAATCTTTATTGTCAGTCTGTTCACCGTACTTCCTGCGTATGCTAACGGGAGCAGATTAGACAGGATTGGCACGCTCTGTCGCCCTTTTCTTTCTTCCCTCTGACGATCCAGCAACCGGTCTCGTTGTCCGTCTGCGCCCGTACTTTCTGCGTACGCTAACGGGAGCAGATCTCGACGGGATCGCGGGGCTGGATTGTCACACCTCCCAACAAGCCACGCTAGCAGCTATGAGCGAGAGTGATGTCATCTCCTGCCACCGAACAAGCCACGCCTACAGCTATGAACGAGGGTGATGTCATCTCCTGCCTCCCAACAAGCCACTCCTACAGCAATGAGCGAGCGTGATGTCATCTCTTGCCACCCAACAAGCCACGCCTACAGCTATGAGCGAGGGTGATGTCATCTCCTGCCACCCAACAAGCCACGCTAGCAGCTATGAGCGAGGATGATGTCATCTCCTGCCACCCAAAAGCCACGCCTACAGCTATGAACGAGGGTGATGTCATCTCCTGCCTCCCAACAAGCCACACCTACAGCTTTGAACGAGGGTGATGTCATCTCCTGCCTCCCAACAAGCCACACCTACAGCTATGAACGAGGGTGATGTCATCTCCTGCCACCCAACAAGCCACGTCTACAGCTATGAACGAGGGTAATGTCATCTCCTGCCTCCCAACAAGCCACACCTACAGCTTTGAACGAGGGTGATGTCATCTCCTGCCTCCCAACAAGCCACACCTACAGCTATGAACGAGGGTGATGTCATCTCCTGCCACCCAACAAGCCACGTCTACAGCTATGAACGAGGGTGATGTCATCTCCTGCCTCCCAACAAGCCACACCTACAGCTTTGAACGAGGGTGATGTCATCTCCTGCCTCCCAACAAGCCACTCCTACAGCAATGAGCAAGCGTGATGTCATCTCTTGCCACCCAACAAGCCACGCCTACAGCTATGAGCGAGGGTGATGTCATCTCCTGCCACCCAACAAGCCACGCTAGCAGCTATGAGCGAGGATGATGTCATCTCCTGCCACCCAAAAGCCACGCCTACAGCTATGAATGAGGGTGATGTCATCTCCTGCCTCCCAACAAGCCACACCTACAGCTTTGAACGAGGGTGATGTCATCTCCTGCCTCCCAACAAGCCACACCTACAGCTATGAACGAGGGTGATGTCATCTCCTGCCACCCAACAAGCCACGTCTACAGCTATGAACGAGGGTGATGTCATCTCCTGCCTCCCAACAAGCCACGCTAGCAGCTATGAGCGAGGATGATGTCATCTCCTGCCACCCAACAAGCCACGCCTACAGCTATGAACGAGGGTGATGTCATCTCCTGCCACCCAACAAGCCACGTCTACAGCTATGAACGAGGGCGATGTCATCTCCTGCCTCCCAACAAGCCACACCTACAGCTATGAACGAGGGTGATGTCATCTCCTGCCTCCCAACAAACCACGCCTACAGCTATGAACGAGGGTGATGTCATCTTCTGCCTCTTAACAAGCCACGCCTACAGCTATGAATAGGGGTGATGTCATCTCCTGCCTCCCAACAAGCCATGCCTACAGCTAAGAGTGAGGGTGATGTCATCTCCTGCTTCCCAACAAGCCACGCCTACAGCTATGAGTGAGGGTGATGTCATCTCCTGCCTCCCAACAAGCCACGCCTACAGCTATGAACGAGTGTGATGTCATTTCCTGCCTCCCAACAAGCCACGCTAGCAGCTATGAATTAGGGTGATGTCATCTCCTGCCTCCCAACAAGCCACACCTACAGCTATGAGCGAGGGTGATGTCATCTCCTGCCACCCAACAAGCCACGTCTACAGCTAAGAACGAGGGTGATGTCATCTCCTGCCACCCAACAAGCCACGTCTACAGCTAAGAACGAGGGTGATGTCATCTCCTGCCTCCTAACAAGCCACGCCTACAGCTATGAATGAGGGTGATGTCATCTCCTGCCTCCCAACAAGCCACGTCTACAGCTATGAACGAGGGTGATGTCATCTCCTGCCTCCCAACAAGCCACGCCTACAGCAATGAGCGAGCGTGATGTCATCTCTTGCCACCCAACAAGCCACGCCTACAGCTATGAGCGAGGGTGATATCATCTCCTGCCACCCAACAAGCCACGCAAGCAGCTATGAGCGAGGATGATGTCATCTCCTGCCACCGAACAAGCCACGCCTACAGCTATGAACGAGGGTGATGTCATCTCCTGCCACCCAACAAGCCACGTCTACAGCTATGAACGAGGGTGATGTAATCTCCTGCCTCCCAACAGGCCACACCTACAGCTATGAACGAGGGTGATGTCATCTCCTGCCTCCCAACAAGCCACGCCTACAGCTATGAACGAGGGTGATGTCATCTTCTGCCTCTTAACAAGCCACGCCCACAGCTATGAATGGGGGTGATGTCATCTCCTGCCTCCTAACAAGCCACGCTAGCAGCTATGAGCGAGGGTGATGTCAGCTCCTGCCACCGAACAAGCCACGCCTACAGCTATGAACGAGGGTGATGTCATCTCCTGCCTCCTAACAAGCCACGCTTGCAGCTATGAGCAAGGGTGATGTCATCTCCTGCCACCCAACAAACCACGCTACCAGCTATGAACGAGGGTGATGTCATCTCCTGCCTCCCAACAAGCCACGCCTACAGCTATAAATGAGGGTGATATCATCTCCTGCCTCCCCACTTGCCACCCCTACAGCTATGAACGAGGGTGATGTCATCTCCTGCCTCCCAACAAGCCACGCTAGCAGCTATGAGCGAGGGTGATGTCATCTCTTGCCACCGAACAAGCCGCTCCTAAAGCTATGAACGAGGGTGATGTCATCTCCTGCCACCCAACAAGCCACGCCTACAGCTATGAACGAGGGTGATGTCATCTCCTGCCACCCAAAAAGCCACGGTAGCAGCTATGAATAGGGGTGATGTCATCTCCTGCCTCCCAACAAGCCATGCCTACAGCTATGAGTGAGGGTGATGTCATCTCCTGCCTCCCAACATTCCACGCCTACAGCTAGGAACGAGGGTGATGTCATCTCCTGCCTCCCAACATGCCACACCTACAGCTATGAACGAGGGTGATGTCATCTCCTGCCTCCCAAAAAGCCACGCCTACAGCTATGAGTGAGGGTGATGTCATCTCCTGCCTCCCAACAAGCCACGCCTACAGCTATGAACGAGGGTGATGTCATCTCCTGCCTCCCAAAAAGCCACGCCTACATCTATGAACGAGGGTGATGTCATCTCCTGCCTCAAAACAAGCCACGCCTACAGCTATGAACGCGGGTGATGTCATCTCCTGCCTCCCAACAAGCCACGGTAGCAGCTATGAATAGGGGTGATGTCATCTCCTGCCTCCCAACAAGCCACGCTAGCAGCTATGAGCGAGGGTGATGTCATCTCCTGCCACCGAACAAGCCACGCCTACAGCTATGAACGAGGGTGATGTCGTCTCCTGCCTCCCAACAAGCCACGCTAGCAGCTATGAATAGGGGTGATGTCATCTCCTGCCTCCCAACAAGCCATGCCTACAGCTATGAGTGAGGGTGATGTCATCTCCTGCCATCCAACAAGCCAGGCCTACAGCTATGAACGAGGGTGATGTCATCTTCTGCCTCCCAAAAAGCCACGCTAGCAGCTATGAGCGAGGGTGATGTCATCTCCTGCCTCCCAACAAGCCACACCTACAGCTATGAGTGAGGGTGATGTCATCTTCTGCCTCCCAACAAGCCACACCTACAGCTAAGAACGAGGGTGATGTCATTTCCTGCCCCCCAACAAGCCACGCCTACAGCTATGAACGAGGGTGACGTCATCTCCTACCTCCCAAGAAGCCACGCCTACAGCTATGAGTGAGGGTGATGTCATCTCCTGCCTCCCAACAAGCCACGGTAGCAGCTATAAACGAGGGTGATGTCATCTCTTGCCACCCAACAAGCCACGTCTACAGCTATGAACAAGGGTGATGTAATCTCCTGCCTCCTAACAAGCCACGCCTACAGCTATGAATGAGGGTGATGTCATCTCCTGCCTCCCAACAAGCCACGTCTACAGCTATGAACGAGCGTGATGTCATCTCCTGCCTCCCAACAAGCCACGCTAGCAGCTATGAGCGAGGGTGATGTCATCTCCTGCCTCTTAACAAGCCACGCCCACAGCTATGAATGGGGGTGATGTCATCTCCTGCCTCCTAACAAGCCACGCTAGCAGCTATGAGCGAGGGTGATGTCAGCTCCTGCCACCGAACAAGCCACGCCTACAGCTATGAACGAGGGTGATGTCATCTCCTGCCTCCTAACAAGCCACGCTTGCAGCTATGAGCAAGGGTGATGTCATCTCCTGCCACCCAACAAACCACGCTACCAGCTATGAACGAGGGTGATGTCATCTCCTGCCTCCCAACAAGCCACGCCTACAGCTATAAATGAGGGTGATATCATCTCCTGCCTCCCCACTTGCCACCCCTACAGCTATGAACGAGGGTGATGTCATCTCCTGCCTCCCAACAAGCCACGCTAGCAGCTATGAGCGAGGGTGATGTCATCTCTTGCCACCGAACAAGCCGCTCCTAAAGCTATGAACGAGGGTGATGTCATCTCCTGCCACCCAACAAGCCACGCCTACAGCTATGAACGAGGGTGATGTCATCTCCTGCCACCCAAAAAGCCACGGTAGCAGCTATGAATAGGGGTGATGTCATCTCCTGCCTCCCAACAAGCCACGCCTACAGCTATGAGTGAGGGTGATGTCATCTCCTGCCTCCCAACATTCCACGCCTACAGCTAGGAACGAGGGTGATGTCATCTCCTGCCTCCCAACATGCCACACCTACAGCTATGAACGAGGGTGATGTCATCTCCTGCCTCCCAAAAAGCCACGCCTACAGCTATGAGTGAGGGTGATGTCATCTCCTGCCTCCCAACAAGCCACGCCTACAGCTATGAACGAGGGTGATGTCATCTCCTGCCTCCCAAAAAGCCACGCCTACATCTATGAACGAGGGTGATGTCATCTCCTGCCTCAAAACAAGCCACGCCTACAGCTATGAACGCGGGTGATGTCATCTCCTGCCTCCCAACAAGCCACGGTAGCAGCTATGAATAGGGGTGATGTCATCTCCTGCCTCCCAACAAGCCACGCTAGCAGCTATGAGCGAGGGTGATGTCATCTCCTGCCACCGAACAAGCCACGCCTACAGCTATGAACGAGGGTGATGTCGTCTCCTGCCTCCCAACAAGCCACGCTAGCAGCTATGAATAGGGGTGATGTCATCTCCTGCCTCCCAACAAGCCATGCCTACAGCTATGAGTGAGGGTGATGTCATCTCCTGCCATCCAACAAGCCAGGCCTACAGCTATGAACGAGGGTGATGTCATCTTCTGCCTCCCAAAAAGCCACGCTAGCAGCTATGAGCGAGGGTGATGTCATCTCCTGCCTCCCAACAAGCCACACCTACAGCTATGAGTGAGGGTGATGTCATCTTCTGCCTCCCAACAAGCCACACCTACAGCTAAGAACGAGGGTGATGTCATTTCCTGCCCCCCAACAAGCCACGCCTACAGCTATGAACAAGGGTGACGTCATCTCCTACCTCCCAAGAAGCCACGCCTACAGCTATGAGTGAGGGTGATGTCATCTCCTGCCTCCCAACAAGCCACGGTAGCAGCTATAAACGAGGGTGATGTCATCTCTTGCCACCCAACAAGCCACGTCTACAGCTATGAACAAGGGTGATGTAATCTCCTGCCTCCTAACAAGCCACGCCTACAGCTATGAATGAGGGTGATGTCATCTCCTGCCTCCCAACAAGCCACGTCTACAGCTATGAACGAGCGTGATGTCATCTCCTGCCTCCCAACAAGCCACGCTAGCAGCTATGAGCGAGGGTGATGTCATCTCCTGCCACCGAACAAGCCACGCCTACCGCTATGAACGAGGGTGATGTCATCTCCTGCCTCCCAACAAGCCACTCCTACAGCAATGAGCGAGCGTGATGTCATCTCTTGCCACCCAACAAGCCACGCCTACAGCTATGAGCGAGGGTGATGTCATCTCCTGCCTCCCAAAAAGCCACGCCTACAGCTATGAGTGAGGGTGATGTCATCTCCTGCCTCCCAACAAGCCACGCCTACAGCTATGAACGAGGGTGATGTCATCTCCTGCCTCCCAAAAAGCCACGCCTACAGCTATGAACGCGGGTGATGTCATCTCCTGCCTCCCAACAAGCCACGCCTACAGCTATGAACGAGGGTGACGTCATCTCCTACCTCCCAAGAAGCCACGCCTACAGCTGTGAGTGAGGGTGATGTCATCTCCTGCCTCCCAACAAGCCACGGTAGCAGCTATGAATAGGGGTGATGTCATCTCCTGCCTCCCAACAAGCCACGCCTCCAGCTATGAGCGAGGGTGATCTCATCTCCTGCCACCCAACAAGCCACACTAGCAGCTATGAATAGGGGTGATGTCATCTCCTGCCTCCCAACAAGCCACGCTAGCAGCTATGAGCGAGGGTGATGTCATCTCCTGCCACCGAACAAGCCACGCCTACAGCTATGAACGAGGGTGATGTCATCTCCTGCCTCCCAACAAGCCACGCTAGCAGCTATGAATAGGGGTGATGTCATCTCCTGCCTCCCAACAAGCCATGCCTACAGCTATGAGTGAGGGTGATGTCATCTCCTGCCATCCAACAAGCCAGGCCTACAGCTATGAACGAGGGTGATGTCATCTTCTGCCTCCCAAAAAGCCACGCTAGCAGCTATGAGCGAGGGTGATGTCATCTCCTGCCTCCCAACAAGCCACACCTACAGCTATGAGTGAGGGTGATGTCATCTCCTGCCTCCTAACAAGCCACACCTACAGCTAAGAACGAGGGTGATGTCATTTCCTGCCCCCCAACAAGCCACGCCTACAGCTATGAACGAGGGTGACGTCATCTCCTACCTCCCAAGAAGCCACGCCTACAGCTATGAGTGAGGGTGATGTCATCTCCTGCCTCCCAACAAGCCACGGTAGCAGCTATAAACGAGGGTGATGTCATCTCTTGCCACCCAACAAGCCTCGCCTACAGCTATGAACGAGGGTGATGTCATCTCCTGCCTCCCAACAAGCCAAGCCTACAGCTATGAATGAGGGTGATGTGATCTCCTGCCTCCCAACAAGCCACGATAGCAGGTATGAATGAGGCTGATGTCATCTCCTGCCTCCTAACAAGCCACGCCTACAGCTATGAACGAGGATGATGTCATCTCCTGCCTCCCAACAAGCCACGCCTACAGCTATGAACGAGTGTGATGTCATCTCCTGCCTCCCAACAAGCCACGCTAGCAGCTATGAATTAGGGTGATGTCATCTCCTGCCTCCCAACAAACCACACCTACAGCTATGAGCGAGGGTGATGTCATCTCCTGCCACACAACAAGCCACGTCTACAGCTATGAACGAGGGTGATGTAATCTCCTGCCTCCTAACAAGCCACGTCTACAGCTATGAACGAGGGTGATGTCATCTCCTGCCTCCCAACAAGCCACGCCTACAGCTATGAACGAGGGTGATGTCATCTCCTGCCTCCCAACAAGCCACGCCTACAGCAATGAGCGAGGGTGATGTCATCTCTTGCCACCCAACAAGCCACGCCTACAGCAATGAGCGAGGGTGATGTCATCTCCTGCCACCCAACCAGCCACGCTAGCAGCTATGAGCGAGGATGATGTCATCTCCTGCCACCCAACAAGCCACGCCTACAGCTATGAACGAGGGTGATGTCATCTCCTGCCACCCAACAAGCCACGTCTACAGCTATGAACGAGGGTGATGTCATCTCCTGCCTCCCAACAAGCCACGCCTACAGCTATGCGTGAGGGTGTTGTCATCTTCTGCCTCCCAACAAGCCACGCCTACAGCTATGAGTGAGGGTGTAGTCATCTCCTGCCTCCCAACAAGCCACGGTAGCAGCTATAAACGAGGGTGATGTCATCTCTTGCCACCCAACAAGCCTCGCCTACAGCTATGAACGAGGGTGATGTCATCTCCTGCCTCCCAACAAGCCACGCCTACAGCTATGCGTGAGGATGTTGTCATCTTCTGCCTCCCAACAAGCCACGCCTACAGCTATGAATGAGGGTGATGTCATCTCCTGCCTCCCAACAAGCCACGATAGCAGGTATGAATGAGGCTGATGTCATCTCCTGCCTCCTAGCAAGCCACGCCTACAGCTATGAAGGAGGATAATGTCATCTCCTGCCTCCCAACAAGCCACGCCTACAGCTATGAACGAGTGTGATGTCATCTCCTGCCTCCCAACAAGCCACGCTAGCAGCTATGAATTAGGGTGATGTCATATCCTGCCTCCCGAGAAGCCACACCTACAGCTATGAGCGAGGGTGATGTCATCTCCTGCCACTCAACAAGCCACGTCTACAGCTATGAACAAGGGTGATGTAATCTCCTGCCTCCTAACAAGCCACGCCTACAGCTATGAATGAGGGTGATGTCATCTCCTGCCTCCCAACAAGCCACGTCTACAGCTATGAACGAGCGTGATGTCATCTCCTGCCTCCCAACAAGCCACGCTAGCAGCTATGAGCGAGGGTGATGTCATCTCCTGCCACCGAACAAGCCACGCCTACAGCTATGAACGAGGGTGATGTCATCTCCTGCCTCCCAACAAGCCACTCCTACAGCAATGAGCGAGCGTGATGTCATCTCTTGCCACCCAACAAGCCACGCCTACAGCTATGAGCGAGGGTGATGTCATCTCCTGCCACCCAACAAGCCACGCTAGCAGCTATGAGCGAGGATGATGTCATCTCCTGCCACCCAATAAGCCACGTCTACAGCTATGAACGAGGGTGATGTCATCTCCTGCCTCCCAACCATCCACGCTAGCAGCTATGAGCAAGGATGATGTCATCTCCTGCCACCCAACAAGCCACGCCTACAGCTATGAACGAGGGTGATGTCCAGGGACGGATCTAGACCAAGTTGCCCTAAGTTGCGCCTGGGGCAAGGTCAGGTTTTGGCGCCTAAACTGCCATTCCCCATCCACATTTTGCCGCCTTTTTAAGAATTCAACAAATTGCGCCTGGGGCAAGAGACCCGCTTGCCCCCCCCTAGATCCGTCCCTGGTGATGTCATCTCCTGCCACCCAACAAGCCACGTCTACAGCTATGAACGAGGGTGATGTAATCTCCTGCCTCCTAACAAGCCACACCTACAGCTATGAACGAGGGTGATATCATCTCCTGCCTCCCAACAAGCCACGCCTACAGCTATGAACGAGGGTGATGTCATCTTCTGCCTCTTAACAAGCCACGCCTACAGCTATGAATGGGGGTGATGTCATCACCTGCCTCCCAACAAGCCATGCCTACAGCTAAGTGTGAGGGTGATGTCATCTCCTGCTTCCCAACAAGCCACGCCTACAGCTATGAGTGAGGGTGATGACATGTCCTGCCTCCCAACAAGCCACGCCTACAGCTATGAACGAGTGTGATGTCATCTCCTGCCTCCGAACAAGCCACGCTAGCAGCTATGAATTAGGGTGATGTCATCTCCTGCCTCCCAACAAGCCACACCTACAGCTATGAGTGAGGGTGATGTCATCTCCTGCCACCCAACAAGCCACGTCTACAGCTATGAACGAGGGTGATGCAATCTCCTGCCTCCTAACAAGCCACGCCTACAGCTATGAATGAGGGTGATGTCATCTCCTGCCTCCCAACAAGCCACGTCTACAGCTATGAACGAGGGTGATGTCATCTCCTGCCTCCCAACAAGCCACGCTAGCAGCTATGAGCGAGGGTGATGTCATCTCCTGCCACCGAACAAGCCATGCCTACAGCTATGAACGAGGGTGATGTCATCTCCTGCCTCCCAACAAGCCACGCCTACAGCAATAAGCAGGCGTGATGTCATCTCTTGCCACCCAACAAGCCACGCCGACAGCTATGAACGAGGATGATGTCATCTCCTGCCACCCAACAAGCCACGCCTACAGCTATGAACGAGGGTGATGTCATCTCCTGCCACCCAACAAGCCACGTCTACAGCTATGAATAGGGGTGATGTCATCTCCTGCCTCCTAACAAGCCATGCCTACAGCTATGAACGAGGGTGATGTAATCTCCTGCCTCCCAACAAGCCACACCTACAGCTATGAACGAGGGTGATGTCATCTCCTGCCTCCCAACAAGCCACGCTAGCAGCTATGAACGAGGGTGATGTCATCTCCTGCCACCCAACAAGCCACGTCTACAGCTATGAACGAGGGTGATGTCATCTCCTGCCTCCCAACAAGCCACGCCTACAGCTATGAACGAGGGTGATGTCATCTTCTGCCTCTTAACAAGCCACGCCCACAGCTATGAATGGGGGTGATGTCATCTCCTGCCTCCCAACAAGCCATGCCTACAGCTAAGAGTGAGGGTGATGTCATCTCCTGCTTCCCAACCAGCCACGCCTACAGCTATGAGTGAGGGTGATGTCATTTCCTGCCTCCCAACAAGCCACGCCTACAGCTATGAACGAGGGTGATGTCATCTCCTGCCTCTAAACAAGCCACGCCTACAGCTATGAACAAGGGTGATGTCATCTCCTGCCTCTTAACAAGCCACACCGGGATCGGTTGAAAAGGGCGCCCGAGCTGCCTGTATGAAAAGGGCGCCGCCATAGACATCAATGTTATTTCTGGAAATATGGGCTACAAGGTGTAGAAAAGGGCGCCCGAGTTTTGATATAGGCTACAAGTGGGCTCCCCTTTGTAGCCCATATTTTTTCGGCTACAAGGTTTTCGGCTACAAGCGGGCTCCCCTTTGTAGCCCATATTTCTTTCGGCTACAGTAAGGTGCCCCTCTGTAGCCCATATTATTGACTTTTTTTTTGTAGCCAAAGTTTTTATATGGGCTACAAGCACTGTAAGCCGAATTATTTCATTCCCCCACTATCCATGGCGGCCTGGAGGGGGAATAGTAATTAACACATCCCGGAGTTTTTTTCTAGCCGAAGTTTGTATATGGGCTACAAGCGCTGGAAGCCGAATTATTTCATTCCCCCACTATCCATGGCGGCCTGGAGAGGGAATAGTAATTAGCACATCCCGGAGTTTTTTTGTAGCCGAAGTTTTTATATGGGCTACACCAAGCGTCTTTTTTGTAGCCGAAGTTTATATGGGCTACACCAGGCGCCTTTTTTGTAGCCGAAGTTTATATGGGCTACACCAGGCGCCTTTTTTGTAGCCGAAGTTGGTATATATATGGGCTCCACCAGGCGCCCTTTTTTACCGGCGCCCTTTTCATGTAGACCCAGCCACACCTACAGCTATGAACGAGGGTGATGTCATCCCCTTCCTCTTAACAAGCCACGCCTATAGCTATGAATGAGGGTGATGTCATCTCCTGCCTCCCAAGAAGCCACGCCCACAGCTATGAATGGGGGTGATGTCATCTCCTGCCACCCAACAAGCCACGACTACAGCTATGGACGAGGGTGATGTCATCTCCTGCCACCCAACAAGCCACGCCTACAGCTATGAACGAGGGTGATGTCATCTCCTGCCTCCCAACAAGCCACGCTAGCAGCTATGAGCGAGGGTGATGTCATCTCCTGCCTCCCAACAAGCCACACCTACCGCTATGAGCGAGGGTGATGTCATCTCCTGCCACCCAACAAGCCACGTCTACAGCTATGAACGAGGGTGATGTAATCTCCTGCCTCCTAACAAGACACGCCTACAGCCTCTGAATGAGGGTGATGTCATCTCCTCCCTCCCAACAAGCCACGTCTACAGCTATGAACGAGAGTGATGTCATCTCCTGCCTCCCAACAAGCCACGCCTACAGCTATGAACGAGAGTGATGTCATCTCCTGCCTCCCAACAAGCCACGTCTACAGCTATGAACGAGGGTGATGTAATCTCCTGCCTCCTAACAAGCCACGCCTACAGCTATGAATGAGGGTGATGTCATCTCCTGCCTCCCAACAAGCCACGTCTACAGCTATGAACGAGGGTGATGTCATCTCCTGCCTCCCAACAAGCCACGCCTACAGCTATGAATGAGGGTGATGTCATCTCCTGCCTCCCAACAAGCCACGTCTACAGCTATGAACGAGGGTGATGTCATCTCCTGCCTCCCAACAAGTCACACCTACAGCTATGAACGAGGGTGATGTTATCTCCTGCCACCCAACAAGCCACGGTAGCAGCTATGAGCGAGGGTGATGTCATCTCTTGCCACCCAACAAGCCATGCCTACAGCTATGAACGAGGGTGATGTCATCTCCTGCCTCCCAACAAGCCACGCCTACAGCTATGAACGAGGGTGATGTCATCTCCTGCCTCCTAACAAGCCACGCCTACAGCGATGAATGAGAGTGATGTCATCTCCTGCCTCCCAACAAGCCACGCTAGCAGCTATGACGGAGGACGATGTCATCTCCTGCCACCCAACAAGCCACGCCTACAGCTATGAACGAGGGTGATGTCATCTCCTGCCACCCAACAAGCCACGTCAACAGCTATGAATGAGAGTGATGTCATCTCCTGCCTCCCAACAAGCCACGCTAGCAGCTATGAGCGAGGACGATGTCATCTCCTGCCACCCAACAAGCCACGCCTACAGCTATGAACGAGGGTGATGTCATCTCCTGCCACCCAACAAGCCACGTCTACAGCTATGAACGAGGGTGATGTAATCTCCTGCCTCCCAACAAGCCACACCTACAGCTATGAACGAGGGTGATGTCATCTCCTGCCTCCCAACAAGCCACGCCTACAGCTATGAACGAGGGTGATGTCATCTTCTGCCTCTTAACAAGCCACACCTACAGCTATGAACGAGGGTGATGTCATCTCCTGCCTCCCAACAAGCCATGCCTACAGCTAAGAGTGAGGGTGATGTCATCTCCTGCTTCCCAACAAGCCACGCCTACAGCTATGAGTGAGGGTGATGTCATCTCCTGCCTCCTAACAAGCCACGCCTACAGCTATGAACGAGTGTGATGTCATCTCCTGCCTCCCAACAAGCCACGCTAGCAGCTATGAACGAGGGTGATGTCATCTCCTGCCTCCCAACAAGCCACGCCTACAGCTATGAACGAGGGTGATGTCATCTACTGCCACCCAACAAGCCACGTCTACAGCTATGAACGAGGGTGATGTAATCTCCTGCCTCCCAACAAGCCACACCTACAGCTATGAACGAGGGTGATGTCATCTCCTGCCTCCCAACAATCCACGCCTACAGCTATGAACGAGGGTGATGTCATCTTCTGCCTCTTAACAAGCCACGCCTACAGCTATGAATGGGGGTGATGTCATCTCCTGCCTCCCAACAAGCCATGCCTACAGCTAAGAGTGAGGGTGATGTCATCTCCTGCTTCCCAACAAGCCACGCCTACAGCTATGAGTGAGGGTGATGTCATCTCCTGCCTCCCAACAAGCCACGCCTACAGCTATGAACGAGTGTGATGTCATCTCCTGCCTCCCAACAAGCCACACCTACAGCTATGAGCGTGGGTGATGTCATCTCCTGCCACCCAACAAGCCACGTCTACAGCTATGAACGAGGGTGATGTAATCTCCTGCCTCCTAACAACCCACGCCTACAGCTATGAATGAGGTTGATGTCATCTCCTGCCTCCCAACAAGCCACGTCTACAGCTATGAACGAGGGTGATGTCATCTCCTGCCACCCAACAAGCCACGTCTACAGCTATGAACGAGGGTGATGTCATCTCCTGCCTCCCAACAAGCCACGCTAGCAGCTATGAGCAAGGGTGATGTCATCTCCTGCCACCGAACAAGCCATGCCTACAGCTATGAACGAGGGTGATGTCATCTCCTGCCTCCCAACAAGCCACGCCTACAGCAATGAGCGAGCGTGATGTCATCTCTTGCCACCCAACAAGCCACACCTACAGCTATGAGCGAGGGTGATGTCATCTCCTGCCACCCAACAAGCCACGCTAGCAGCTATGAGCGAGGATGATGTCATCTCCTGCCACCCAACAAGCCACGCCTACAGCTATGAACGAGGGTGATGTCATCTCCTGCCACCCAACAAGCCACGTCTACAGCTATGAACGAGGGAGATGTAATCTCCTGCCTCCCAACAAGCCACACCTACAGCGATGAACGAGGGTGATGTCATCTCCTGCTTCCCAACAAGCCACGCCTACAGCTATGAACGAGGGTGATGTCATCTCCTGCCACCCAACAAGCCATGTCTACAGCTATGAACGAGGGTGATGTCATCTCCTGCCTCCCAACAAGCCACGCTAGCAGCTATGAGCGAGGGTGATGTCATCTCCTGCCACCCAACAAGCCACGCCTACAGCTATGAACGAGGGTGATGTCATCTCCTGCCACCCAACAAGCTACGTCTACAGCTATGAACGAGGGAGATGTAATCTCCTGCCTCCCAACAAGCCACACCTACAGCGATGAACGAGGGTGATGTCATCTCCTGCTTCCCAACAAGCCAGGCCTCCAGCTATGAGCAAGGATGATGTCATCTCCTGCCACCCAACAAGCCATGCCTACAGCTATGAATGAGGGTGATGTCATCTCCTGCCTCCCAACAAGCCACGCCTACAGCAATGAGCGAGCGTGATGTCATCTCTTGTCACCCAACAAGCCACGCCTACAGCTATGAGTGAGGGTGATGTCATCTCCTGCCACCCAACAAGCCACGCTAGCAGCTATGAGCGAGGATGATGTCATCTCCTGCCACCCAACAAGCCACGCCTACAGCTATGAACGAGGGTGATGTCATCTCCTGCCACCCAACAAGCCACGTCTACAGCTATGAACGAGGGTGATGTAATCTCCTGCCTCCCAACAAGCCACACCTACAGCTATTAACGAGGGTGATGTCATCTCCTGCTTCCCAACAAGCCACGCCTACAGCTATGAAGGAGGGTGATGTCATCTTCTGCCTCTTAACAAGCCACGCCCACAGCTATGAATGGGGGTGATGTCATCTCCTGCCTCTCAACAAGCCATGCCTACAGCTAAGAGTGAGGGTGATGTCATCTCCTGCTTCCCAACAAGCCACGCCTACAGCTATGAGTGAGGGTGATGTCATCTCCTGCCTCCCAACAAGCCACGCCTACAGCTATGAACGAGGGTGATGTCATCTCCTGCCTCTAAACAAGCCACGCCTACAGCTATGAACAAGGGTGATGTCATCTCCTGCCTCTTAACAAGCCACACCTACAGCTATGAACGAGGGTGATGTCATCCCCTGCCTCTTAACAAGCCACGCCTATAGCTATGATTGAGGGTGATGTCATCTCCTGCCCCCCAAGAAGCCACGCCCACAGCTATGAATGGGGGTGATGTCATCTCCTGCCACCCAACAAGCCACGTCTACAGCTATGGACGAGGGTGATGTCATCTCCTGCCTCAAAACAAACCACGCCTACAGCTATGAACGAGGGTGATGTCATCTCCTGCCTCCCAACAAGCCACGTCTACAGCTATGAACGAGGGTGATGTCATCTCCTGCCTCCCAACAAGCCACGCTAGCAGCTATGAGCGAGGGTGATGTCATCTCCTGCCACCCAACAAGCTACGCCTACAGCTATGAACGAGGGTGATGTAATCTCCTGCCTCTTAACAAGCCACGCCTACAGCTATGAATGAGGGTGATGTCATCTCTAGAGTTGGGCCAAACCTCCAATTTTAGGTTCGCGAACCGGGTTCGCGAACTTTCGCGGAAGGTTCGGTTCGCGTTAAAGTTCGAGAACCGCAATAGACTTCAATGGGGATGTGAACTTTGAAAAAAAAAAAATTATGCTGGCCACAAAAGTGATGGAGAAGATGTTTCAAGGGGTCTAACACCTGGAGGGGGGCATGGCGGAGTGGGATACACGCCAAAAGTCCCCGGGAAAAATCTGGATTTGACGCAAAGCAGCGTTTTAAGGGCAGAAATCATATTGAATGCTAAATGACAGGCCTAAAGTGCTTTAAAACATCTTGCATGTGTATACATCAATCAGGTAGTGTAATTAAGGTACTGCTTCACACTGACACACTAAACTGTTCACTGAACAGAACAGGTATACAGTGGCGGGTTCACTGAACAGAACAGGTATACAGTGGCGGGTTCACTGAACAGAACAGGTATGCAGTGGCGGGTTCACTGAACAGAACAGGTATACAGTGGCGGGTTCACTGAACAGAACAGGTATGCAGTGGCGGGTTCACTGAACAGAACAGGTATACAGTGGTGGGTTCACTGAAAAGAACAGGTATGCAGTGGCGGGTTCACTGAACAGTACAGGTATGCAGTGGCAGGTTCACTGAACAGGTATGCAGTGATGGGTTCACAGTACAGGTATGCAGTGGTGGGTTCACAGAACAGGTATGCAGTGGTGGGTTCACTGAACAGGTATGCAGTGGTGGGTTCACTGAACAGGTATGCAGTGGTGGGTTCACTGAACAGGTATGCAGTGGTGGGTTCACAGTACAGGTATGCAGTGGTGGGTTTACAGAACAGGTATGCAGTGGTGGGTTCACTGAACAGGTATGCAGTGGTGGGTTCAATGAACAGGTATGCAGTGGTGGGTTCACAGTACAAGTATGCAGTGGTGGGTTCACAGAACAGGTATGCAGCCAGGAACAAGCTAAGCCTAACTAATCTTTCCCTATGAGAGACAGTCTGCAGCAGCTCGCCCTACTCTCACTAATGCAGGCACACGAGTGACCGTAATGGTCGCCGCTGCCTGCCTTTTAGTAGGGGGGGGAGTGGCTCCAGGGGCTAGTGTAGCCTAATTGGCTACACTGGGCCTGCTGACTGTGATGTAGAGGGTCAAAGTTGACCCTCATGGTGCATTATGGGGCGAACCGAACTTCTGCAAAAGTTCGCCTGCGGGACGCGAACGCGAACCACGGAAGTTCGCATGGAACCGTTCGCATGCCAACCGTTCGGCCCAACTCTAGTCATCTCCTGCCTCCTAACAAGCCACGCCTACAGCTATGAATGGGGGTGATGTCATCTCCTGCCACTCAACAAGCCATGACTACAGCTATGGACGAGGGTGATGTCATCTTCTGCCTCCCAACAAGCCACGCTAGCAGCTATGAGCGAGGGTGATGTCATCTCCTGCCACCCAACAAGCTACGCCTACAGCTATGAACGAGGGTGATGTAATCTCCTGCCTCTTAACAAGCCACGCCTACAGCTATGAATGAGGGTGATGTCATCTCTAGAGTTGGGCCAAACCTCCAATTTTAGGTTCGCGAACCGGGTTCGCGAACTTTCGCGGAAGGTTCGGTTCGCGTTAAAGTTCGAGAACCGCAATAGACTTCAATGGGGATGTGAACTTTGAAAAAAAAAAAATTATGCTGGCCACAAAAGTGATGGAGAAGATGTTTCAAGGGGTCTAACACCTGGAGGGGGGCATGGCGGAGTGGGATACACGCCAAAAGTCCCCGGGAAAAATCTGGATTTGACGCAAAGCAGCGTTTTAAGGGCAGAAATCATATTGAATGCTAAATGACAGGCCTAAAGTGCTTTAAAACATCTTGCATGTGTATACATCAATCAGGTAGTGTAATTAAGGTACTGCTTCACACTGACACACCAAACTGTTCACTGAACAGAACAGGTATACAGTGGCGGGTTCACTGAACAGAACAGGTATACAGTGGCGGGTTCACTGAACAGAACAGGTATGCAGTGGCGGGTTCACTGAACAGAACAGGTATACAGTGGCGGGTTCACTGAACAGAACAGGTATGCAGTGGCGGGTTCACTGAACAGAACAGGTATACAGTGGTGGGTTCACTGAACAGAACAGGTATGCAGTGGCGGGTTCACTGAACAGTACAGGTATGCAGTGGCAGGTTCACTGAACAGGTATGCAGTGATGGGTTCACAGTACAGGTATGCAGTGGTGGGTTCACAGAACAGGTATGCAGTGGTGGGTTCACTGAACAGGTATGCAGTGGTGGGTTCACTGAACAGGTATGCAGTGGTGGGTTCACTGAACAGGTATGCAGTGGTGGGTTCACAGTACAGGTATGCAGTGGTGGGTTCACAGAACAGGTATGCAGTGGTGGGTTCACTGAACAGGTATGCAGTGGTGGGTTCAATGAACAGGTATGCAGTGGTGGGTTCACAGTACAAGTATGCAGTGGTGGGTTCACAGAACAGGTATGCAGCCAGGAACAAGCTAAGCCTAACTAATCTTTCCCTATGAGAGACAGTCTGCAGCAGCTCGCCCTACTCTCACTAATGCAGGCACACGAGTGACCGTAATGGTCGCCGCTGCCTGCCTTTTAGTAGGGGGGGAGTGGCTCCAGGGGCTAGTGTAGCCTAATTGGCTACACTGGGCCTGCTGACTGTGATGTAGAGGGTCAAAGTTGACCCTCATGGTGCATTATGGGGCGAACCGAACTTCTGCAAAAGTTCGCCTGCGGGACGCGAACGCGAACCACGGAAGTTCGCATGGAACCGTTCGCATGCCAACCGTTCGGCCCAACTCTAGTCATCTCCTGCCTCCTAACAAGCCACGCCTACAGCTATGAATGGGGGTGATGTCATCTCCTGCCACTCAACAAGCCATGACTACAGCTATGGACGAGGGTGATGTCATCTCCTGCCACCCAACAAGCCACGCTTACAGCTATGAGCGAGGGTGATGTCATCTCCTGCCACCCAATAAACCACGCTACCAGCTATGAACGAGGGTGATGTCATCTCCTGCCTCCCAACAAGCCACGCCTACAGCTATGAACGAGGGTGATGTCATCTCCTGCCTCCCAACAAGCCACGCCTACAGCTATGAACGAGGGTGATGTCATCTCCTGCCACCCAACAAGCCACGCTTACAGCTATGAGCGAGGGTGATGTCATCTCCTGCCACCCAACAAGCCACGCTAGCAGCTATGAATAGGGGTGATGTCATCTCCTGCCTCCCAACAAGCAATACCTACAGCTATGAGTGAGGGTGATGTCATCTCCTGCCTCCCAACATGCCACACCTACAGCTATGAACGAGGGTGATGTCATCTCCTGCCTCCCAAAAAGCCACGCCTACAGCTATGAGTGAGGATGATGTCATCTCCTGCCTCCCAACAAGCCACGCCTACAGCTATGAACGAGGGTGATGTCATCTCCTGCCTCCCAAAAAGCCACGCCTACAGCTATGAACGAGGGTGATGTCTTCTCCTGCCTCAAAACAAGCCACGCCTACAGCTATGAACGAGGGTGATGTCATCTCCTGCCTCCCAACAAGCCCAGCCTACAGCTATGAACGAGGGTGACGTCATCTCCTACCTCCCAAGAAGCCACGCCTACAGCTATGAGTGAGGGTGATGTCATCTCCTGCCTCCCAAGAAGCCACGGTAGCAGCTATGAATAGGGGTGATGTCATCTCCTGCCACCCAACAAGCCAGGCCTCCAGCTATGAGCGAGGGTGATGTCATCTCCTGCCACCCAACAAGCCACACTAGCAGCTATGAATAGGGGTGATGTCATCTCCTGCCTCCCAACAAGCCACGCTAGCAGCTATGAGCGAGGGTGATGTCATCTCCTGCCACCGAACAAGCCACGCCTACAGCTATGAACGAGGGTGATGTCATCTCCTGCCTCCCAACAAGCCACGCTAGCAGCTATGAATAGGGGTGATGTCATCTCCTGCCTCCCAACAAGCCATGCCTACAGCTATGAGTGAGGGTGATGTCATCTCCTGCCATCCAACAAGCCACGCCTACAGCTATGAACGAGGGTGATGTCATCTTCTGCCTCCCAAAAAGCCACACTAGCAGCTATGAGCGAGGGTGATGTCATCTCCTGCCTCCCAACAAGCCACACCTACAGCTAAGAACGAGGGTGATGTCATCTCCTGCCCCCCAACAAGCCACGCCTACAGCTATGAACGAGGGTGATGTCATCTCCTACCTTCCAAGAAGCCACGCCTACAGCTATGAGTGAGGGTGATGTCATCTCCTGCCTCCCAACAAGCCACGGTAGCAGCTATAAACGAGGGTGATGTCATCTCTTGCCACCCAACAAGCCACGCCTACAGCTATGAACGAGGGTGATGTCATCTCCTGCCTCCCAACAAGCTACGCCTACAGCTATGCGTGAGGGTGTTGTCATCTTCTGCCTCCCAACAAGCCACGCCTACAGCTATGAATGAGGGTGATGTCATATCCTGCCTCCCAACAAGCCACGCTAGCAGCTATGAACGAGGATGATGTCATCTCCTGCCTCCCAACAAGCCACGCCTACAGTTATGAACGAGTGTGATGTCATCTCCTGCCTCCCAACAAGCCACGCTAGCAGCTATGAATTAGGGTGATGTCATCTCCTGCCTCCCAACAAGCCACACCTACCGCTATGAGCGAGGGTGATGTCATCTCCTGCCACCCAACAAGCCACGTCTACAGCTATGAACGAGGGTGATGTCATCTCCTGCCTCCCAACAAGCCACAAGAGCAGCTATGAGCGAGGGTGATGTCATCTCCTGCCACCGAACAAGCCACACCTACAGCTATGAACGAGCGTGATGTCATCTCCTGCCTCCCAACAAGCCACGCCTACAGCTATGAGCGAGGGTGATGTCATCTCCTGCCACCCAACAAGCCACGCCTACAGCTATGAGCGAGGGTGATGTCATCTCCTGCCACCCAACAAGCCACGCTAGCAGCTATGAGCGAGGATGATGTCATCTCCTGCCACCCAACAAGCCACGCCTACAGCTATGAATGAGTGTGATGCAATCTCCTGCCTCCCAACAAGCCACGCCTACAGCTATGAGCGAGGGTGATGTCATCTCCTGCCACCCAACAAGCCACGTCTACAGCTATGAACGAGGGTGATGTAATCTCCTGCCTCTTAACAAGCCACGCCTACAGCTATGAATGAGGGTGATGTCATCTCCTGCCTCCCAACAAGCCACGCCTACAGCTATGAATGAGAGTGATGTCATCTGATCTTTGCTCTCCTTGGGTAAGAGCTTCGGCTGGGGTTTTCTGTGATGCATTTGATATGCTCTGGGAAACACACTTACAAATATGAAATAACCGATGTAGCTAAGGAATACTTTTATTGAACATAGCCTAGAGTTTTCCTTTGAGTAATGATTGGTACACGTAATGCCGGGGCGTCAGGGAGTGACAGCATGCACCATCTTCTTTTAGGTAAATATCCACGCGTAATAAAATAGTCACAATAATTTATACAGAACAAACAAAACGACTATTTACAGTGTCCACTATTGTCCGATAATCACAGCATACGTCCTATGGAAATGGCTACGTCGAGTTCCTTTACAGTCTGTGGCCTCATGACACAAATGTGACAGCAACACAACATGGTTGGTTAGATTTTGAACGTTTGGTTGAAGCCGCACTTTACACGATGTAGAGAAGTAATACATTAGTCATCACCGTAGATGTCACCACCGTACGGTAAGTGGACTCGGCTTCCGGTGACGTTTGGAAGACGTGAGAGGTCAGGTAAATTCTGGATCCGCAGCCTCAGCTCTTTCCGTACTTGGGAGACTCTCGCCAGTTTACGCTTGTATTCCTGAAAGAGAAATGATGACATCATCAGTTGTCTTCCTGAAGGAGAGATGATGACATCATTAGTTATATTCCTGAAGGATAAATTATGACTTCATTAATTATATTCCTGTACAAGAGATGATGACATCATCAGTTCCAGATTCTGACCATGGAAAGGTAGACACTTGTCCACTTCTCACTTCCATGGAGAGGAGTGGAGGATGCGGGCAACTGTTCCTTATTGTAGAAAAGGGAGAAAGGAATGAAGAGCTGGAGCGATGGACGCATACATTTAAAAACGGCCACGGTAGACTTGGGCGCAGGATACAACCGGTATATGGCTTATCCTGCTTCTGCACAAGTCCGGGCCATGTTAATTACTATTCCCCCTCCAGGCCGCCATGGATAGTGGGGGAATTATATAATTTGGCTTCCAGCGATTGCTGGAGGACGAATTATTGTGTTTTTTTAAGCAACTTCGGCTCTGTCTTGTGACGGTCTACGGCCACGGTAGACTTGGGCGCAGGATACAACCGGTATATGGCTTATCCTGCTTCTGCACAAGTCCGGGCCATGTTAATTACTATTCCCCCTCCAGGCCGCCATGGATAGTGGGGGAATTATATAATTTGGCTTCCAGCGATTGCTGGAGGACGAATTATTGTGTTTTTTTAAGCAACTTCGGCTCTGTCTTGTGACGGTCCTGACGTTACTCACTGAGCGCTGTGTGATGTGATTCCTATGATAGTCTATGGTGGCGCCGGCTGCGCACAAATCTAGCAGCGCTGAAAAGCACTGCTCCGCTAAGGCCAGTGTCTCTCCTATCTGTAGGGGATATCCTCACACTTTTTGTGACACCTGAATCTGTGACAGTAAATCCTAACGCCTGCACCCTCACATATCTCTGCTGATCCAGAGGAAGACACAACACCAACCTGCACCCTCACATATCCCTGCTGATCCAGAGAAAGGCACGACACCAGCCTGCACCCTCACATATCCCTGCTGATCCAGAGGAAGGCACAACACCAGCCTGCACCCTCACATATCCCTGCTGATCCAGAGGAAGGCACAACACCAGTCTGCTCCCTCACATATCCCTGCTGATCCAGAGGAAGGCACAACACCAGCCTGCTCCCTCACATATCCCTGCTGATCCAGAGGAAGGCACAACACCAGCCTGCTCCCTCACATATCCCAGCTGATGCAGAAGAAGGCACAACACCAGCCTGCATCCTCACATATCTCGGCTGATCCAGAGGAAGGTACAACACCAGCCTGCACCCTCACATATCCCTGCTGATCCAGAGGAAGGCACAACACCAGCCTGCTCCCTCACATACCCCTGCTGATCCAGAGGAAGGCACAACACCAGCCTGCTCCCTCACATATCCCTGCTGATCCAGAGGAAGGAACAACACCAGCCTGCACCCTTACATATCCCTGCTGATCCAGAGGAAGGCACAACACCAGCCTGCACTCTCAAATATCCCTGCTGATCCAGAGGAAGGCACAACCCCAGCCTGCTCACTCACATATCCCTGCTGATCCAGATGAAGGCACAACACCAGCCTGCACCCTCACATATCCCTGCTGATCCAGAGGAAGGCACAACACCAGTCTGCACCCTCACATATCCCTGCTGATCCAGAGGAAGGCACAACACCAGCCTGCTCCCTCACATATCCCTGGTGATCCAGAGGAAGATACAACACCAGCCTGCACCCTCACATATCCCTGCTGATCCAGAGGAAGGCACAACACCAGCCTGCTCCCTCACATAACCCTGCTGATCCAGAGGAAGGCACAACACCAGCCTGCTCCCTCACATATCCCTGCTGATCCAGAGGAAGGTACAAAACCAGCCTGCCCCTTCACATATCCCTGCTGATCCAGAGGAAGGCACATCACCAGCCTGCTCCCTCACATATCCCTGCTGATGCAGAGGAAGGCACAACACCAGCTTGCACCCTCACATATCCCTGCTGATCCAGAGGAAGGCACAACACCAGCCTGCACCCTCACATATCCCTGCTGATGCAGAGGAAGGCACAACACCAGCTTGCACCCTCACATATCCCTGCTGATCCAGATGAAGGTACAACACCAGCCTGCTCCCTCACATATCCCTCCTGATCAAGAGAAATGTACAACACCAGCCTGCTCCCTCACATATCCCTGCTGATCCAGAGGAAGGTACAACACCAGCCTACACCCTCACATATCTCTGCTGATCCAGAGGAAGGTACAACACCAGTCTGCTCCCTCACATATCCCTGCTGATCCAGAGGAAGGCACAAAACCAGCCTGCTCCCTCACATATCCCTGCTGATCCAGAGGAAGCCACAACACCAGCCTGCACCCTCACATATCCCTGCTGATCCAGAGGAAGGTACAACACCAGCCTGCTCCCTCACATATCCCTGCTGATCCAGAGGAAGGCACAAAACCAGCCTGCTCCCTCACATATCCCTGCTGATCCAGAGGAAACCACAACACCAGCCTGCTCCCTCCCATATCCCTGCTGATCCAGAGGAAGTCACAACACCAGCCTGCTCCCTCACATATCCCTGCTGATCCAGAGGAAAGCACAACACCAGCCTGCTCCCTCACATATCCCTGCTGATCCAGAGGAAGGCACAACACCAGCCTGCTCCCTCACATATCCCTGCTGATCCAGAGGAAGGTACAACACCAGCCGGCACCCTCACATATCCCTGCTGATACAGAGGAAGGCACAACACCAGCCTGCTCCCTCACATATCCCTGCTGATCCAGAGGAAGGCACAACACCAGCCTGCTCCCTCACATATCCCTGCTGATTCAGAGGAAGGCACAACACCAGCCTGCTCCCTCACATATCCCTGCTGAACCAGAGGAAGGCACAACACCAGCCTGCTCCCTCACATATCTCTGCTGATCTAGAGGAAGGAACAACACCAGCCTGCTCCCTCACATATCCCTGCTGATCCAGAGGAAGGCACAACACCAGCCTGCACCCTCACATATCCCTGCTGATCCAGAGGAAGGCACAACACCAGCCTGCACCATCACATATCCCTGCTGATCCAGAGGAAGCCACAACACCAGCCTGCTCCCTCACATATCCCTGCTGATCCAGAGGAAGGCACAACACCAGCCTACTCCCTCACATATCCCTGCTGATCCAGAGGAAGCCACAACACCAGCCTGCTCCCTCATATATCCCTGCTGATCCAGAGGAAGGCACAACACCAGCCTGCTCCGGGATCACGTATCCCTGCTGATCCAGAGGAAGATACACCACCAGCCTGCACCCTCACATATCCCTGCTGATCCAGAGGAAGCCACAACACCAGCCTGCACCCTCACATATCCCTGCTGATCCAGAGGAGGGCACAACACCAGCCTGCTCCCCCCATATCCCTGCTGATCCAGAGGAAGTCACAACACCACCCTGCTCCCTCACATATCCCTGCTGATCCAGAGGAAGATACACCACCAGCCTGCAAACTCACATATCCCTGCTGATCCAGAGGAAGGCACAACACCAGCCTGCTCCCTCACATATCCCTGCTGATCCAGAGGAAGGCACAACACCAGCCTGCACCCTCACATATCACTGCTGATCCAGAGGAAGGCACAACACCAGCCTGCACCCTCACATATCCCTGCTGATCCAGAGGAAGGCACAACACCAGCCTGCACCCTCACATATCCCTGCTGATCCAGAGGAAGGCACAACACCAGCTTGCATCCTCACATATCCCTGCTGATGCAGAGGAAGGCACAACACCAGCTTGCACCCTCACATATCCCTGCTGATCCAGAGGAAGGCACAACACCAGCCTGCACCCTCACATATCCCTGCTGATCCAGAGGAAGGCACAACACCAGCCTGCTCCCTCACATATCCCTGCTGATCCATAGGAAGGCACAACACCAGCCTGCACCCTCACATATCCCTGTTGATCCAGAGGAAGGCACAACACCAGCCTGCTCCCTCACATATCCCTGGTGATCCAGAGGAAGATACAACACCAGCCTGCACCCTCACATATCCCTGCTGATCCAGAGGAAGGCACAACACCAGCCTGCTCCCTCACATAACCCTGCTGATCCAGAGGAAGGCACAACACCAGCCTGCTCCCTCACATATCCCTGCTGATCCAGAGGAAGGTACAAAACCAGCCTGCCCCCTCACATATCCCTGCTGATCCAGAGGAAGCCACATCACCAGCCTGCTCCCTCACATATCCCTGCTGATGCAGAGGAAGGCACAACACCAGCTTGCACCCTCACATATCCCTGCTGATCCAGAGGAAGGCACAACACCAGCCTGCACCCTCACATATCCCTGCTGATGCAGAGGAAGGCACAACACCAGCTTGCACCCTCACATATCCCTGCTGATCCAGATGAAGGTACAACACCAGCCTGCTCCCTCACATATCCCTCCTGATCAAGAGAAATGTACAACACCAGCCTGCTCCCTCACATATCCCTGCTGATCCAGAGGAAGGTACAACACCAGCCTACACCCTCACAAATCTCTGCTGATCCAGAGGAAGGTACAACACCAGCCTGCTCCCTCACATATCCCTGCAGATCCAGAGGAAGGCACAAAACCAGCCTGCTCCCTCACATATCCCTGCTGATCCAGAGGAAGCCACAACACCAGCCTGCACCCTCACATATCCCTGCTGATCCAGAGGAAGGTACAACACCAGCCTGCTCCCTCACATATCCCTGCTGATCCAGAGGAAGGCACAAAACCAGCCTGCTCCCTCACATATCCCTGCTGATCCAGAGGAAGCCACAACACCAGCCTGCTCCCTCCCATATCCCTGCTGATCCAGAGGAAGTCACAACACCAGCCTGCTCCCTCACATATCCCTGCTGATCCAGAGGAAAGCACAACACCAGCCTGCTCCCTCACATATCCCTGCTGATCCAGAGGAAGGCACAACACCAGCCTGCTCCCTCACATATCCCTGCTGATCCAGAGGAAGGTACAACACCAGCCGGCACCCTCACATATCCCTGCTGATACAGAGGAAGGCACAACACCAGCCTGCTCCCTCACATATCCCTGCTGATCCAGAGGAAGGCACAACACCAGCCTGCTCCCTCACATATCCCTGCTGATCCAGAGGAAGGCACAACACCAGCCTGCTCCCTCACATATCCCTGCTGAACCAGAGGAAGGCACAACACCAGCCTGCTCCCTCACATATCTCTGCTGATCTAGAGGAAGGAACAACACCAGCCTGCTCCCTCACATATCCCTGCTGATCCAGAGGAAGGCACAACACCAGCCTGCACCCTCACATATCCCTGCTGATCCAGAGGAAGCCACAACACCAGCCTGCACCCTCACATATCCCTGCTGATCCAGAGGAAGCCACAACACCAGCCTGCTCCCTCACATATCCCTGCTGATCCAGAGGAAGGCACAACACCAGCCTACTCCCTCACATATCCCTGCTGATCCAGAGGAAGCCACAACACCAGCCTGCTCCCTCATATATCCCTGCTGATCCAGAGGAAGGCACAACACCAGCCTGCTCCGGGATCACGTATCCCTGCTGATCCAGAGGAAGATACACCACCAGCCTGCACCCTCACATATCCCTGCTGATCCAGAGGAAGCCACAACACCAGCCTGCACCCTCACATATCCCTGCTGATCCAGAGGAGGGCACAACACCAGCCTGCTCCTCCCATATCCCTGCTGATCCAGAGGAAGTCACAACACCACCCTGCTCCCTCACATATCCCTGCTGATCCAGAGGAAGATACACCACCAGCCTGCACCCTCACATATCCCTGCTGATCCAGAGGAAGGCACAACACCAGCCTGCTCCCTCACATATCCCTGCTGATCCAGAGGAAGGCACAACACCAGCCTGCACCCTCACATATCACTGCTGATCCAGAGGAAGGCACAACACCAGCCTGCACCCTCACATATCCCTGCTGATCCAGAGGAAGGCACAACACCAGCCTGCACCCTCACATATCCCTGCTGATCCAGAGGAAGGCACAACACCAGCTTGCATCCTCACATATCCCTGCTGATGCAGAGGAAGGCACAACACCAGCTTGCACCCTCACATATCCCTGCTGATCCAGAGGAAGGCACAACACCAGCCTGCACCCTCACATATCCCTGCTGATCCAGAGGAAGGCACAACACCAGCCTGCTCCCTCACATATCCTTGCTGATCCAGAGGAAGGTACACCAGCCTGCTCCCTCACATATCCCTGCTGATCCAGAGGAAGGCACAACACCAGCCTGCACCTTCACATATCCCTGCTGATGCAGAGGAAGGCACAACACCAGCTTGCACACTCACATATCCCTGCTGATCCAGAGGAAGGCACAACACCAGCCTGCACCCTCACATATCCCTGCTGATCCAGAGGAAGGCACAACACCAGCCTGCTCCCTCACATATCCCTGCTGACCCAGAGGAAGGCACAACCACAGCCTGCACCCTCACATATCCCTGCTGACCCAGAGGAAGGCACAACACCAGCCTGCTCCCTCACATATCCCTGCTGATCCAGAGGAAGGCACAACACCAGCCTGCACCCTCACATATCCCTGCTGATCCAGAGGAAGGCACAACACCAGCCTGCTTCCTCACATATCAATGCTGATCCAGAGGAAGGCACAACACCAGCCTGCACCCTCACATATCCCTGCTGATCCAGAGGAAGGCACAACACCAGCCTGCACCCTCACATATCACTGCTGATCCAGAGGAAGGCACAACACCAGCCTGCACCCTCACATATCACTGCTGATCCAGAGAAAGGCACAACACCAGCCTGCTCCCTCACATATCCCAGCTGATGCAGAAGAAGGCACAACACCAGCCTGCATCCTCACATATCTCGGCTGATCCAGAGGAAGGTACAACACCAGCCTGCACCCTCACATATCCCTGCTGATCCAGAGGAAGGCACAACACCAGCCTGCTCCCTCACATACCCCTGCTGATCCAGAGGAAGGCACAACACCAGCCTGCTCCCTCACATATCCCTGCTGATCCAGAGGAAGGAACAACACCAGCCTGCACCCTTACATATCTCTGCTGATCCAGAGGAAGGCACAACACCAGCCTGCACTCTCAAATATCCCTGCTGATCCAGAGGAAGGCACAACCCCAGCCTGCTCACTCACATATCCCTGCTGATCCAGATGAAGGCACAACACCAGCCTGCACCCTCACATATCCCTGCTGATCCAGAGGAAGGCACAACACCAGTCTGCACCCTCACATATCCCTGGTGATCCAGAGGAAGGCACAACACCAGCCTGCTCCCTCACATATCCCTGGTGATCCAGAGGAAGATACAACACCAGCCTGCACCCTCACATATCCCTGCTGATCCAGAGGAAGGCACAACACCAGCCTGCTCCCTCACATATCCCTGGTGATCCAGAGGAAGATACAACACCAGCCTGCACCCTCACATATCCCTGCTGATCCAGAGGAAGGCACAACACCAGCCTGCTCCCTCACATAACCCTGCTGATCCAGAAGAAGGCACAACACCAGCCTGCTCCCTCACATATCCCTGCTGATCCAGAGGAAGGTACAAAACCAGCCTGCCCCCTCACATATCCCTGCTGATCCAGAGGAAGGCACATCACCAGCCTGCTCCCTCACATATCCCTGCTGATGCAGAGGAAGGCACAACACCAGCTTGCACCCTCACATATCCCTGCTGATCCAGAGGAAGGCACAACACCAGCCTGCACCCTCACATATCCCTGCTGATGCAGAGGAAGGCACAACACCAGCTTGCACCCTCACATATCCCTGCTGATCCAGATGAAGGTACAACACCAGCCTGCTCCCTCACATATCCCTCCTGATCAAGAGAAATGTACAACACCAGCCTGCTCCCTCACATATCCCTGCTGATCCAGAGGAAGGTACAACATCAGCCTACACCCTCACATATCTCTGCTGATCCAGAGGAAGGTACAACACCAGCCTGCTCCCTCACATATCCCTACTGATCCAGAGGAAGGCACAAAACCAGCCTGCTCCCTCACATATCCCTGCTGATCCAGAGGAAGCCACAACACCAGCCTGCACCCTCACATATCCCTGCTGATCCAGAGGAAGGTACAACACCAGCCTGCTCCCTCACATATCCCTGCTGATCCAGAGGAAGGCACAAAACCAGCCTGCTCCCTCACATATCCCTGCTGATCCAGAGGAAGCCACAACACCAGCCTGCTCCCTCCCATATCCCTGCTGATCCAGAGGAAGTCACAACACCAGCCTGCTCCCTCACATATCCCTGCTGATCCAGAGGAAAGCACAACACCAGCCTGCTCCCTCACATATCCTTGCTGATCCAGAGGAAGGCACAACACCAGCCTGCTCCCTCACATATCCCTACTGATCCAGAGGAAGGCACAACACCAGCCTGCTCCCTCACATATCCCTGCTGATCCAGAGGAAGGTACAACACCAGCCGGCACCCTCACATATCCCTGCTGATACAGAGGAAGGCACAACACCAGCCTGCACCCTCACATATCCCTGCTGATCCAGAGGAAGCCACAACACCAGCCTGCACCCTCACATATCACTGCTGATCCAGAGGAAGGCACAACACCAGCCTGCACCCTCACATATCACTGCTGATTCAGAGAAAGGCACAACACCAGCCTGCTCCCTCACATATCCCAGCTGATGCAGAAGAAGGCACAACACCAGCCTGCATCCTCACATATCTCGGCTGATCCAGAGGAAGGTACAACACCAGCCTGCACCCTCACATATCCCTGCTGATCCAGAGGAAGGCACAACACCAGCCTGCTCCCTCACATACCCCTGCTGATCCAGAGGAAGGCACAACACCAGCCTGCTCCCTCACATATCCCTGCTGATCCAGAGGAAGGAACAACACCAGCCTGCACCCTTACATATCTCTGCTGATCCAGAGGAAGGCACAACACCAGCCTGCACTCTCAAATATCCCTGCTGATCCAGAGGAAGGCACAACCCCAGCCTGCTCACTCACATATCCCTGCTGATCCAGATGAAGGCACAACACCAGCCTGCACCCTCACATATCCCTGCTGATCCAGAGGAAGGCACAACACCAGTCTGCACCCTCACATATCCCTGCTGATCCAGAGGAAGGCACAACACCAGCCTGCTCCCTCACATATCCCTGGTGATCCAGAGGAAGATACAACACCAGCCTGCACCCTCACATATCCCTGCTGATCCAGAGGAAGGCACAACACCAGCCTGCTCCCTCACATATCCCTGGTGATCCAGAGGAAGATACAACACCAGCCTGCACCCTCACATATCCCTGCTGATCCAGAGGAAGGCACAACACCAGCCTGCTCCCTCACATAACCCTGCTGATCCAGAAGAAGGCACAACACCAGCCTGCTCCCTCACATATCCCTGCTGATCCAGAGGAAGGTACAAAACCAGCCTGCCCCCTCACATATCCCTGCTGATCCAGAGGAAGGCACATCACCAGCCTGCTCCCTCACATATCCCTGCTGATGCAGAGGAAGGCACAACACCAGCTTGCACCCTCACATATCCCTGCTGATCCAGAGGAAGGCACAACACCAGCCTGCACCCTCACATATCCCTGCTGATGCAGAGGAAGGCACAACACCAGCTTGCACCCTCACATATCCCTGCTGATCCAGATGAAGGTACAACACCAGCCTGCTCCCTCACATATCCCTCCTGATCAAGAGAAATGTACAACACCAGCCTGCTCCCTCACATATCCCTGCTGATCCAGAGGAAGGTACAACATCAGCCTACACCCTCACATATCTCTGCTGATCCAGAGGAAGGTACAACACCAGCCTGCTCCCTCACATATCCCTGCTGATCCAGAGGAAGGCACAAAACCAGCCTGCTCCCTCACATATCCCTGCTGATCCAGAGGAAGCCACAACACCAGCCTGCACCCTCACATATCCCTGCTGATCCAGAGGAAGGTACAACACCAGCCTGCTCCCTCACATATCCCTGCTGATCCAGAGGAAGGCACAAAACCAGCCTGCTCCCTCACATATCCCTGCTGATCCAGAGGAAGTCACAACACCAGCCTGCTCCCTCACATATCCCTGCTGATCCAGAGGAAAGCACAACACCAGCCTGCTCCCTCACATATCCTTGCTGATCCAGAGGAAGGCACAACACCAGCCTGCTCCCTCACATATCCCTACTGATCCAGAGGAAGGCACAACACCAGCCTGCTCCCTCACATATCCCTGCTGATCCAGAGGAAGGTACAACACCAGCCGGCACCCTCACATATCCCTGCTGATACAGAGGAAGGCACAACACCAGCCTGCACCCTCACATATCCCTGCTGATCCAGAGGAAGCCACAACACCAGCCTGCACCCTCACATATCCCTGCTGATCCAGAGGAAGCCACAACACCAGCCTGCTCCCTCACATATCCCTGCTGATCCAGAGGAAGGCACAACACCAGCCTGCTCCCTCACATATCCCTGCTGATCCAGAGGAAGCCACAACACCAGCCTGCTCCCTCATATATCCCTGCTGATCCAGAGGAAGGCACAACACCAGCCTGCTCCGGGATCACGTATCCCTGCTGATCCAGAGGAAGGTACAACACCAGCCGCCACCCTCACATATCCCTGCTGATACAGAAGAAGGCACAACACCAGCCTGCACCCTCACATATCCCTGCTGATCCAGAGGAAGCCACAACACCAGCCTGCACCCTCACATATCCCTGCTGATCCAGAGGAAGCCACAACACCAGCCTGCTCCCTCACATATCCCTGCTGATCCAGAGGAAGGCACAACACCAGCCTGCTCCCTCACATATCCCTGCTGATCCAGAGGAAGGCACAACACCAGCCTGCTCCCTCACATATCCCTGCTGATCCAGAGGAAGGCACAACACCAGCCTGCACCCTCACATATCCCTGCTGATCCAGAGGAAGGCACAACACCAGCCTGCTCCCTCACATATCCCTGCTGATCCAGAGGAAGGCACAACACCAGCCTGCTCCCTCACATATCCCTGCTGATCCAGAGGAAGGCACAACACCAGCCTGCTCCCTCACATATCCCTGCTGATCCAGAGGAAGTCACAACACCACCCTGCTCCCTCACATATCCCTGCTGATCCAGAGGAAGATACACCACCAGCCTGCACCCTCACATATCCCTGCTGATCCAGAGGAAGGCACAACACCAGCCTGCTCCCTCACATATCCCTGCTGATCCAGAGGAAGGCACAACACCAGCCTGCACCCTCAAATATCACTGCTGATCCAGAGGAAGGCACAACACCAGCCTGCACCCTCACATATCACTGCTGATCCAGAGGAAGGCACAACACCAGCCTGCACCCTCACATATCACTGCTGATCCAGAGGAAGGCACAACACCAGCCTGCACCCTCACATATCCCTGCTGATCCATAGGAAGGCACAACACCAGCCTGCACCCTCACATATCCCTGCTGATCCAGAGGAAGGCACAACACCAGCTTGCATCCTCACATATCCCTGCTGATGCAGAGGAAGGCACAACACCAGCTTGCACCCTCACATATCCCTGCTGATCCAGAGGAAGGCACAACACCAGCCTGCACCCTCACATATCCCTGCTGATCCAGAGGAAGGCACAACACCAGCCTGCTCCCTCACATATCCCTGCTGATCCAGAGGAAGGCACAACACCAGCCTGCACCTTCACATATCCCTGCTGATGCAGAGGAAGGCACAACACCAGCTTGCACACTCACATATCCCTGCTGATCCAGAGGAAGGCACAACACCAGCCTGCACCCTCACATATCCCTGCTGATCCAGAGGAAGGCACAACACCAGCCTGCTCCCTCACATATCCCTGCTGATCCAGAGGAAGGCACAACACCAGCCTGCTCCCTCACATATCCCTGCTGATCCAGAGGAAGTCACAACACCACCCTGCTCCCTCACATATCCCTGCTGATCCAGAGGAAGGCACAACACCAGCCTGCACCCTCACATATCCCTGCTGATCCAGAGGAAGGCACAACCACAGCCTGCACCCTCACATATCCCTGCTGACCCAGAGGAAGGCACAACACCAGCCTGCACCCTCAAATATCACTGCTGATCAGGAGGAAGGCACAACACCAGCCTGCACCCTCACATATCCCTGCTGATGCAGAGGAAGGCACAACACCAGCCTGCACCCTCACATATCCCTGCTGATCCAGAGGAAGGCACAACACCAGCCTGCACCTTCACATATCCCTGCTGATGCAGAGGAAGGCACAACACCAGCCTGCACCCTCACATATCGATGCTGATCCAGAGGAAGGCACAACACCAGCTTGCACACTCACATATCCCTGCAGATCAAGAGGAAGGCACAACACCAGCCTGCACCTTTACATATCCCTGCTGATCCAGAGGAAGGCACAACACCAGCTTGCACACTCACATATCCCTGCAGATAAAGAGGAAGGCACAACACCAGCCTGCACCTTTACATATCCCGGCTGATCCAGAGGAAGGCACAACACCAGCCTGCTCCCTCACATATCCCTGCTGATCCAGAGGAAGGCACAACAGCAGCCTGCTCCCTCACATACCCCTGCTGATACAGAGGAAGGTACAACACCAGCCTGTACCTTCACATATCCCTGCTGATCCAGAGGAAGGCACAACACCAGCCTGCTCCCTCACATACCCCTGCTGATCCAGAGGAAGGCACAACACCAGCCTGCACCCTCACATATCCCTGCTGATCCAGAGGAAGGCACAGCACCAGCTTGCTCCCTCACATATCCCTGCTGATCCAGAGGAAGGCACAACACCAGCCTGCACCCTCACATATCCCTGCTGATGCAGAGGAAGGCACAACACCAGCCTGCACCCTCACATATCCCTGCTGATCCAGAGGAAGGCACAATACCAGCCTTAACTCTCACATATCCCTGCTGATCCAGAGGAAGGTACAACACCAGCCTGCACCCTCACATATCCCTGCTGATCCAGAGGAAGGCACAACACCAGCCTTCTCAATCACATATCCCTGCTGATCCAGAGGAAGGCACAACACCAGCCTGCTCTCTCACATATCCCTGCTGATCCAGAGGAAGGCACAACACCAGCCTGCACCCTCACATATCCCTGCTAATCCAGAGGAAGGCACAACACCAGCCTGCACCCTCACATATCCCTGCTGATCCAGAGGAGGGCACAACACCAGCCTGCTCCTCCCATATCCCTGCTGATCCAGAGGAAGTCACAACACCAGCCTGCTCCCTCACATATCCCTGCTGATCCAGAGGAAGATACACCACCAGCCTGCACCCTCACATATCCCTGCTGATCCAGAGGAAGGCACAACACCAGCCTGCTCCCTCACATATCCCTGCTGATCCAGAGGAAGGCACAACACCAGCCTGCACCCTCACATATCACTGCTGATCCAGGGGAAGGCACAACACCAGCCTGCACCCTCACATATCACTGCTGATCCAGAGGAAGGCACAACACCAGCCTGCACCCTCACATATCCCTGCTGATCCAGAGGAAGGCACAACACCAGCCTGCTCCCTCACATATCCCTGCTGATCCAGAGGAAGGCACAACACCAGCTTGCACCCTCACATATCCCTGCTGATGCAGAGGAAGGCACAACACCAGCTTGCACCCTCACATATCCCTGCTGATCCAGAGGAAGGCACAACACCAGCCTGCACCCTTTACATATGCCTGCTGATACAGAGGAAGGTACAATACCAGCCTGTACCCTCACATATCCCTGCTGATCCAGAGGAAGGCACAACAACAGCCTGCTCCCTCACATATCCCTGCTGATGCAGAGGAAGGCACAACACCAGCCTTCTCAATCACATATCCCTGCTGATCCAGAGGAAGGCACAACACCAGCCTGCACCCTCACATATCCCTGCTGATCCAGAGGAAGGCACAACACCAGCCTGCTCTCTCACATATCCCTGCTGATCCAGAGGAAGGCACAACACCAGCCTGCACCCTCACATATCCCTGCTGATCCAGAGGAAGGCACAACACCAGCCTGCTCCCTCACATATCCCTGCTGATCCAGAGGAAGGCACAACACCAGCCTGCACCCTCACATATCCCTGCTGATCCAGAGGAAGGCACAACACCAGCCTGCTCCCTCACATATCCCTGCTGATCCAGAGGAAGGCACAACACCAGCCTGCTCCCTCACATATCCCTGCTGATCCAGAGGAAGGCACAACACTAGCCTCCACCCCCACATATCCCTGCTGATCCAGAGGAAGGCACAACACCAGCCTGCTCCCTCACATATCCCTGCTGATCCAGAGGAAGGTACAACACCAGCCTGCACCCTCACATATTCCTGCTGATCCAGAGGAAGCCACAACACCAGCCTGCTCCCTCACATATCCCTGCTGATCCAGAGGAAGGTACAACACCAGCCTGCTCCCTCACATATCCCTGCTGATCCAGAGGAAGGTACAACACTAGCCTCCACCCCCACATATCCCTGCTGATCCAGAGGAAGGCACATCACCAGCCTGCTCCCTCACATATCCCTGCTGATCCAGAGGAAGGTACAACACCAGCCTGCTCCCTCACATATCCCTGCTGATCCAGAGGAAGGCACAACACCAGCCTGCTCCCTCACATATCCCTGCTGATCCAGAGGAAGGTACAACACCAGCCGGCACCCTCACATATCCCTGCTGATACAGAGGAAGGCACAACACCAGCCTGCTCCCTCACATATCCCTGCTGATCCAGAGGAAGGCACAACACCAGCCTGCTCCCTCACATATCCCTGCTGATCCAGAGGAAGGCACAACACCAGCCTGCTCCCTCACATATCCCTGCTGAACCAGAGGAAGGCACAACACCAGCCTGCTCCCTCACATATCTCTGCTGATCTAGAGGAAGGAACAACACCAGCCTGCTCCCTCACATATCCCTGCTGATCCAGAGGAAGGCACAACACCAGCCTGCACCCTCACATATCCCTGCTGATCCAGAGGAAGCCACAACACCAGCCTGCACCCTCACATATCCCTGCTGATCCAGAGGAAGCCACAACACCAGCCTGCTCCCTCACATATCCCTGCTGATCCAGAGGAAGGCACAACACCAGCCTACTCCCTCACATATCCCTGCTGATCCAGAGGAAGCCACAACACCAGCCTGCTCCCTCATATATCCCTGCTGATCCAGAGGAAGGCACAACACCAGCCTGCTCCGGGATCACGTATCCCTGCTGATCCAGAGGAAGATACACCACCAGCCTGCACCCTCACATATCCCTGCTGATCCAGAGGAAGCCACAACACCAGCCTGCACCCTCACATATCCCTGCTGATCCAGAGGAGGGCACAACACCAGCCTGCTCCTCCCATATCCCTGCTGATCCAGAGGAAGTCACAACACCACCCTGCTCCCTCACATATCCCTGCTGATCCAGAGGAAGATACACCACCAGCCTGCACCCTCACATATCCCTGCTGATCCAGAGGAAGGCACAACACCAGCCTGCTCCCTCACATATCCCTGCTGATCCAGAGGAAGGCACAACACCAGCCTGCACCCTCACATATCACTGCTGATCCAGAGGAAGGCACAACACCAGCCTGCACCCTCACATATCCCTGCTGATCCAGAGGAAGGCACAACACCAGCCTGCACCCTCACATATCCCTGCTGATCCAGAGGAAGGCACAACACCAGCTTGCATCCTCACATATCCCTGCTGATGCAGAGGAAGGCAGAACACCAGCTTGCACCCTCACATATCCCTGCTGATCCAGAGGAAGGCACAACACCAGCCTGCACCCTCACATATCCCTGCTGATCCAGAGGAAGGCACAACACCAGCCTGCTCCCTCACATATCCTTGCTGATCCAGAGGAAGGTACACCAGCCTGCTCCCTCACATATCCCTGCTGATCCAGAGGAAGGCACAACACCAGCCTGCACCTTCACATATCCCTGCTGATGCAGAGGAAGGCACAACACCAGCTTGCACACTCACATATCCCTGCTGATCCAGAGGAAGGCACAACACCAGCCTGCACCCTCACATATCCCTGCTGATCCAGAGGAAGGCACAACACCAGCCTGCTCCCTCACATATCCCTGCTGACCCAGAGGAAGGCACAACCACAGCCTGCACCCTCACATATCCCTGCTGACCCAGAGGAAGGCACAACACCAGCCTGCTCCCTCACATATCCCTGCTGATCCAGAGGAAGGCACAACACCAGCCTGCACCCTCACATATCCCTGCTGATCCAGAGGAAGGCACAACACCAGCCTGCTTCCTCACATATCAATGCTGATCCAGAGGAAGGCACAACACCAGCCTGCACCCTCACATATCCCTGCTGATCCAGAGGAAGGCACAACACCAGCCTGCACCCTCACATATCACTGCTGATCCAGAGGAAGGCACAACACCAGCCTGCACCCTCACATATCACTGCTGATCCAGAGAAAGGCACAACACCAGCCTGCTCCCTCACATATCCCAGCTGATGCAGAAGAAGGCACAACACCAGCCTGCATCCTCACATATCTCGGCTGATCCAGAGGAAGGTACAACACCAGCCTGCACCCTCACATATCCCTGCTGATCCAGAGGAAGGCACAACACCAGCCTGCTCCCTCACATACCCCTGCTGATCCAGAGGAAGGCACAACACCAGCCTGCTCCCTCACATATCCCTGCTGATCCAGAGGAAGGAACAACACCAGCCTGCACCCTTACATATCTCTGCTGATCCAGAGGAAGGCACAACACCAGCCTGCACTCTCAAATATCCCTGCTGATCCAGAGGAAGGCACAACCCCAGCCTGCTCACTCACATATCCCTGCTGATCCAGATGAAGGCACAACACCAGCCTGCACCCTCACATATCCCTGCTGATCCAGAGGAAGGCACAACACCAGTCTGCACCCTCACATATCCCTGCTGATCCAGAGGAAGGCACAACACCAGCCTGCTCCCTCACATATCCCTGGTGATCCAGAGGAAGATACAACACCAGCCTGCACCCTCACATATCCCTGCTGATCCAGAGGAAGGCACAACACCAGCCTGCTCCCTCACATATCCCTGGTGATCCAGAGGAAGATACAACACCAGCCTGCACCCTCACATATCCCTGCTGATCCAGAGGAAGGCACAACACCAGCCTGCTCCCTCACATAACCCTGCTGATCCAGAAGAAGGCACAACACCAGCCTGCTCCCTCACATATCCCTGCTGATCCAGAGGAAGGTACAAAACCAGCCTGCCCCCTCACATATCCCTGCTGATCCAGAGGAAGGCACATCACCAGCCTGCTCCCTCACATATCCCTGCTGATGCAGAGGAAGGCACAACACCAGCTTGCACCCTCACATATCCCTGCTGATCCAGAGGAAGGCACAACACCAGCCTGCACCCTCACATATCCCTGCTGATGCAGAGGAAGGCACAACACCAGCTTGCACCCTCACATATCCCTGCTGATCCAGATGAAGGTACAACACCAGCCTGCTCCCTCACATATCCCTCCTGATCAAGAGAAATGTACAACACCAGCCTGCTCCCTCACATATCCCTGCTGATCCAGAGGAAGGTACAACATCAGCCTACACCCTCACATATCTCTGCTGATCCAGAGGAAGGTACAACACCAGCCTGCTCCCTCACATATCCCTGCTGATCCAGAGGAAGGCACAAAACCAGCCTGCTCCCTCACATATCCCTGCTGATCCAGAGGAAGCCACAACACCAGCCTGCACCCTCACATATCCCTGCTGATCCAGAGGAAGGTACAACACCAGCCTGCTCCCTCACATATCCCTGCTGATCCAGAGGAAGGCACAAAACCAGCCTGCTCCCTCACATATCCCTGCTGATCCAGAGGAAGCCACAACACCAGCCTGCTCCCTCACATATCCCTGCTGATCCAGAGGAAAGCACAACACCAGCCTGCTCCCTCACATATCCTTGCTGATCCAGAGGAAGGCACAACACCAGCCTGCTCCCTCACATATCCCTACTGATCCAGAGGAAGGCACAACACCAGCCTGCTCCCTCACATATCCCTGCTGATCCAGAGGAAGGTACAACACCAGCCGGCACCCTCACATATCCCTGCTGATACAGAGGAAGGCACAACACCAGCCTGCACCCTCACATATCCCTGCTGATCCAGAGGAAGCCACAACACCAGCCTGCACCCTCACATATCACTGCTGATCCAGAGGAAGGCACAACACCAGCCTGCACCCTCACATATCACTGCTGATTCAGAGAAAGGCACAACACCAGCCTGCTCCCTCACATATCCCAGCTGATGCAGAAGAAGGCACAACACCAGCCTGCATCCTCACATATCTCGGCTGATCCAGAGGAAGGTACAACACCAGCCTGCACCCTCACATATCCCTGCTGATTCAGAGAAAGGCACAACACCAGCCTGCTCCCTCACATATCCCAGCTGATGCAGAAGAAGGCACAACACCAGCCTGCATCCTCACATATCTCGGCTGATCCAGAGGAAGGTACAACACCAGCCTGCACCCTCACATATCCCTGCTGATCCAGAGGAAGGCACAACACCAGCCTGCTCCCTCACATACCCCTGCTGATCCAGAGGAAGGCACAACACCAGCCTGCTCCCTCACATATCCCTGCTGATCCAGAGGAAGGAACAACACCAGCCTGCACCCTTACATATCTCTGCTGATCCAGAGGAAGGCACAACACCAGCCTGCACTCTCAAATATCCCTGCTGATCCAGAGGAAGGCACAACCCCAGCCTGCTCACTCACATATCCCTGCTGATCCAGATGAAGGCACAACACCAGCCTGCACCCTCACATATCCCTGCTGATCCAGAGGAAGGCACAACACCAGTCTGCACCCTCACATATCCCTGCTGATCCAGAGGAAGGCACAACACCAGCCTGCTCCCTCACATATCCCTGGTGATCCAGAGGAAGATACAACACCAGCCTGCACCCTCACATATCCCTGCTGATCCAGAGGAAGGCACAACACCAGCCTGCTCCCTCACATATCCCTGGTGATCCAGAGGAAGATACAACACCAGCCTGCACCCTCACATATCCCTGCTGATCCAGAGGAAGGCACAACACCAGCCTGCTCCCTCACATAACCCTGCTGATCCAGAAGAAGGCACAACACCAGCCTGCTCCCTCACATATCCCTGCTGATCCAGAGGAAGGTACAAAACCAGCCTGCCCCCTCACATATCCCTGCTGATCCAGAGGAAGGCACATCACCAGCCTGCTCCCTCACATATCCCTGCTGATGCAGAGGAAGGCACAACACCAGCTTGCACCCTCACATATCCCTGCTGATCCAGAGGAAGGCACAACACCAGCCTGCACCCTCACATATCCCTGCTGATCCAGATGAAGGTACAACACCAGCCTGCTCCCTCACATATCCCTCCTGATCAAGAGAAATGTACAACACCAGCCTGCTCCCTCACATATCCCTGCTGATCCAGAGGAAGGTACAACACCAGCCTGCTCCCTCACATATCCCTGCTGATCCAGAGGAAGGCACAAAACCAGCCTGCTCCCTCACATATCCCTGCTGATCCAGAGGAAGCCACAACACCAGCCTGCACCCTCACATATCCCTGCTGATCCAGAGGAAGGTACAACACCAGCCTGCTCCCTCACATATCCCTGCTGATCCAGAGGAAGGCACAAAACCAGCCTGCTCCCTCACATATCCCTGCTGATCCAGAGGAAGTCACAACACCAGCCTGCTCCCTCACATATCCCTGCTGATCCAGAGGAAAGCACAACACCAGCCTGCTCCCTCACATATCCTTGCTGATCCAGAGGAAGGCACAACACCAGCCTGCTCCCTCACATATCCCTACTGATCCAGAGGAAGGCAGAACACCAGCCTGCTCCCTCACATATCCCTGCTGATCCAGAGGAAGGTACAACACCAGCCGGCACCCTCACATATCCCTGCTGATACAGAGGAAGGCACAACACCAGCCTGCACCCTCACATATCCCTGCTGATCCAGAGGAAGCCACAACACCAGCCTGCACCCTCACATATCCCTGCTGATCCAGAGGAAGCCACAACACCAGCCTGCTCCCTCACATATCCCTGCTGATCCAGAGGAAGGCACAACACCAGCCTGCTCCCTCACATATCCCTGCTGATCCAGAGGAAGCCACAACACCAGCCTGCTCCCTCATATATCCCTGCTGATCCAGAGGAAGGCACAACACCAGCCTGCTCCGGGATCACGTATCCCTGCTGATCCAGAGGAAGGTACAACACCAGCCGCCACCCTCACATATCCCTGCTGATACAGAGGAAGGCACAACACCAGCCTGCACCCTCACATATCCCTGCTGATCCAGAGGAAGCCACAACACCAGCCTGCACCCTCACATATCCCTGCTGATCCAGAGGAAGCCACAACACCAGCCTGCTCCCTCACATATCCCTGCTGATCCAGAGGAAGGCACAACACCAGCCTGCTCCCTCACATATCCCTGCTGATCCAGAGGAAGGCACAACACCAGCCTGCTCCCTCACATATCCCTGCTGATCCAGAGGAAGGCACAACACCAGCCTGCACCCTCACATATCCCTGCTGATCCAGAGGAAGGCACAACACCAGCCTGCTCCCTCACATATCCCTGCTGATCCAGAGGAAGGCACAACACCAGCCTGCTCCCTCACATATCCCTGCTGATCCAGAGGAAGGCACAACACCAGCCTGCTCCCTCACATATCCCTGCTGATCCAGAGGAAGTCACAACACCACCCTGCTCCCTCACATATCCCTGCTGATCCAGAGGAAGATACACCACCAGCCTGCACCCTCACATATCCCTGCTGATCCAGAGGAAGGCACAACACCAGCCTGCTCCCTCACATATCCCTGCTGATCCAGAGGAAGGCACAACACCAGCCTGCACCCTCAAATATCACTGCTGATCCAGAGGAAGGCACAACACCAGCCTGCACCCTCACATATCACTGCTGATCCAGAGGAAGGCACAACACCAGCCTGCACCCTCACATATCACTGCTGATCCAGAGGAAGGCACAACACCAGCCTGCACCCTCACATATCCCTGCTGATCCAGAGGAAGGCACAACACCAGCCTGCACCCTCACATATCCCTGCTGATCCATAGGAAGGCACAACACCAGCCTGCACCCTCACATATCCCTGCTGATCCAGAGGAAGGCACAACACCAGCTTGCATCCTCACATATCCCTGCTGATGCAGAGGAAGGCACAACACCAGCTTGCACCCTCACATATCCCTGCTGATCCAGGGGAAGGCACAACACCAGCCTGCACCCTCACATATCCCTGCTGATCCAGAGGAAGGCACAACACCAGCCTGCTCCCTCACATATCCCTGCTGATCCAGAGGAAGGCACAACACCAGCCTGCACCTTCACATATCCCTGCTGATGCAGAGGAAGGCACAACACCAGCTTGCACACTCACATATCCCTGCTGATCCAGAGGAAGGCACAACACCAGCCTGCACCCTCACATATCCCTGCTGATCCAGAGGAAGGCACAACACCAGCCTGCTCCCTCACATATCCCTGCTGACCCAGAGGAAGGCACAACCACAGCCTGCACCCTCACATATCCCTGCTGACCCAGAGGAAGGCACAACACCAGCCTGCACCCTCACATATCCCTGCTGATCCAGAGGAAGGCACAACACCAGCCTGCTTCCTCACATATCAATGCTGATCCAGAGGAAGGCACAACACCAGCCTGCACCCTCACATATCCCTGCTGATCAGGAGGAAGGCACAACACCAGCCTGCACCCTCACATATCCCTGCTGATGCAGAGGAAGGCACAACACCAGCCTGCACCCTCACATATCCCTGCTGATCCAGAGGAAGGCACAACACCAGCCTGCACCTTCACATATCCCTGCTGATGCAGAGGAAGGCACAACACCAGCCTGCACCCTCACATATCGATGCTGATCCAGAGGAAGGCACAACACCAGCTTGCACACTCACATATCCCTGCAGATCAAGAGGAAGGCACAACACCAGCCTGCACCTTTACATATCCCTGCTGATCCAGAGGAAGGCACAACACCAGCTTGCACACTCACATATCCCTGCAGATAAAGAGGAAGGCACAACACCAGCCTGCACCTTTACATATCCCGGCTGATCCAGAGGAAGGCACAACACCAGCCTGCTCCCTCACATATCCCTGCTGATCCAGAGGAAGGCACAACAGCAGCCTGCTCCCTCACATACCCCTGCTGATACAGAGGAAGGTACAACACCAGCCTGTACCTTCACATATCCCTGCTGATCCAGAGGAAGGCACAACACCAGCCTGCTCCCTCACATACCCCTGCTGATCCAGAGGAAGGCACAACACCAGCCTGCACCCTCACATATCCCTGCTGATCCAGAGGAAGGCACAGCACCAGCTTGCTCCCTCACATATCCCTGCTGATCCAGAGGAAGGCACAACACCAGCCTGCACCCTCACATATCCCTGCTGATGCAGAGGAAGGCACAACACCAGCCTGCACCCTCACATATCCCTGCTGATCCAGAGGAAGGCACAATACCAGCCTTAACTCTCACATATCCCTGCTGATCCAGAGGAAGGTACAACACCAGCCTGCACCCTCACATATCCCTGCTGATCCAGAGGAAGGCACAACACCAGCCTTCTCAATCACATATCCCTGCTGATCCAGAGGAAGGCACAACACCAGCCTGCTCTCTCACATATCCCTGCTGATCCAGAGGAAGGCACAACACCAGCCTGCACCCTCACATATCCCTGCTAATCCAGAGGAAGGCACAACACCAGCCTGCACCCTCACATATCCCTGCTGATCCAGAGGAGGGCACAACACCAGCCTGCTCCTCCCATATCCCTGCTGATCCAGAGGAAGTCACAACACCAGCCTGCTCCCTCACATATCCCTGCTGATCCAGAGGAAGATACACCACCAGCCTGCACCCTCACATATCCCTGCTGATCCAGAGGAAGGCACAACACCAGCCTGCTCCCTCACATATCCCTGCTGATCCAGAGGAAGGCACAACACCAGCCTGCACCCTCACATATCACTGCTGATCCAGGGGAAGGCACAACACCAGCCTGCACCCTCACATATCACTGCTGATCCAGAGGAAGGCACAACACCAGCCTGCACCCTCACATATCCCTGCTGATCCAGAGGAAGGCACAACACCAGCCTGCTCCCTCACATATCCCTGCTGATCCAGAGGAAGGCACAACACCAGCTTGCACCCTCACATATCCCTGCTGATGCAGAGGAAGGCACAACACCAGCTTGCACCCTCACATATCCCTGCTGATCCAGAGGAAGGCACAACACCAGCCTGCACCCTTTACATATGCCTGCTGATACAGAGGAAGGTACAATACCAGCCTGTACCCTCACATATCCCTGCTGATCCAGAGGAAGGCACAACAACAGCCTGCTCCCTCACATATCCCTGCTGATGCAGAGGAAGGCACAACACCAGCCTTCTCAATCACATATCCCTGCTGATCCAGAGGAAGGCACAACACCAGCCTGCACCCTCACATATCCCTGCTGATCCAGAGGAAGGCACAACACCAGCCTGCTCTCTCACATATCCCTGCTGATCCAGAGGAAGGCACAACACCAGCCTGCACCCTCACATATCCCTGCTGATCCAGAGGAAGGCACAACACCAGCCTGCTCCCTCACATATCCCTGCTGATCCAGAGGAAGGCACAACACCAGCCTGCACCCTCACATATCCCTGCTGATCCAGAGGAAGGCACAACACCAGCCTGCTCCCTCACATATCCCTGCTGATCCAGAGGAAGGCACAACACCAGCCTGCTCCCTCACATATCCCTGCTGATCCAGAGGAAGGCACAACACTAGCCTCCACCCCCACATATCCCTGCTGATCCAGAGGAAGGCACAACACCAGCCTGCTCCCTCACATATCCCTGCTGATCCAGAGGAAGGTACAACACCAGCCTGCACCCTCACATATTCCTGCTGATCCAGAGGAAGCCACAACACCAGCCTGCTCCCTCACATATCCCTGCTGATCCAGAGGAAGGTACAACACCAGCCTGCTCCCTCACATATCCCTGCTGATCCAGAGGAAGGTACAACACTAGCCTCCACCCCCACATATCCCTGCTGATCCAGAGGAAGGCACATCACCAGCCTGCTCCCTCACATATCCCTGCTGATCCAGAGGAAGGTACAACACCAGCCTGCTCCCTCACATATCCCTGCTGATCCAGAGGAAGGCACAACACCAGCCTGCTCCCTCACATATCCCTGCTGATCCAGAGGAAGGCACAACACTAGCCTCCACCCCCACATATCCCTGCTGATCCAGAGGAAGGCACAACACCAGCCTGCTCCCTCACATAACCCTGCTGATCCAGAGGAAGGCACAACACCAGTATGCTCCCTCACATATCCCTGCTGATCCAGAGGAAGGCACAACACCAGCCTGCACCCTCACATATCACTGCTGATCCAGAGGAAGGCACAACACCAGCCTGCACCCTCACATATCACTGCTGATCCAGAGGAAGGCACAACACCAGCCTGCTCCCTCACATATCCCTGCTGATCCAGAGGAAGGTACAACACCAGCCTGCTCCCTCACATATCCCTGCAGATCCAGAGGAAGGCACAACACCAGCCTGCACCTTTACATATCCCTGCTGATCCAGAGGAAGGCACAGCACCAGCCTGCACCCTTTACATTTGCCTGCTGATCCAGAGGAAGGTACAACACCAGCCTGTACCCTCACATATCCCTGCTGATCCAGAGGAAGGCACAACACCAGCCTGCTCCCTCACATATCCCTGCTGATGCAGAGGAAGGCACAAAACCAGCCTGCTCCCTCACATATCCCTGCTGATCCAGAGGAAGACACAACACCAACCTGCACCCTCGCATATCCCTGCTGATCCAGAGGAAGGCACAATACCAGCCTGAACCCTCACATATCCCTGCTGATCCAGAGGAAGGTACAACACCAGCCTGCACCCTCACATATCCCTGCTGATCCAGAGGAAGGTACAACACCCGCCTGCACCCTCACATACCCCTGCTGGTCCAGAGGAAGGCACAACACCAGCCTGCTCCCTCACATATCCCTGCTGATCCAGAGGAAGGCACAACACCAGCCTGCTCCCTCACATATCCCTGCTGATCCAGAGGAAGGCACAACACCAGCCTGCACCCTCACATATCCCTGCTGATCCAGAGGAAGGCACAACACCAGCCTGCACCCTCACATATCTCTGCTGATCCAAAGGAAGGTACAACACCAGCCTGCACCCTCACATATCCCTGCTGATCCAGAGGAAGGCACAACACCAGCCTGCTCCCTCACATATCCCTGCTGATCCAGAGGAAGGCACAACACCAGCCTGCTCCCTCACATATCCCTGCTGATCCAGAGAAGGGCACAACACCAGCCTTCTCAATCACATATCCCTGCTGATCCAGAGGAAGGCACAACACCAGCCTGCTCTCTCACATATCCCTGCTGATGCAGAGGAAGGCACAACACCAGCCTGCACCCTCACATATCCCTGCTGATCCAGAGGAAGGCACAACACCAGCCTGCTCTCTCACATATCCCTGCTGATGCAGAGGAAGGCACAACACCAGCCTGCACCCTCACATATCCCTGCTGATCCAGAGGAAGGCACAACACCAGCCCGCTCCCTCACATATCCCTGCTGATCCAGAGGAAGGCACAACACCAGCCTGCTCCCTCACATATCCCTGCTGATCCAGAGGAGGGCACAACACCAGCCTGCACCCTCACATATCCCTGCTGATCCAGAGGAAGGCACAACACCAGCCTGCACCCTCACATATCCCTGCTGATCCAGAGGAAGGTACAACATCAGCCTGCACCCTTACATATACCTGCTGATCCAGAGGAAGGCACAACACCAGCCTGCTCCCTCACATATCCCTGCTGATCCAGAGGAAGCCACAACACCAGCCTGCTCCCTCACATATCCCTGCTGATCCAGAGGAAGGCACAACACCAGCCTGCACCCTCACATATCCCTGCTGATTCAGAGGAAGGTACAACACCAGCCTGCTCCCTCACATATCCCTGCTGATCCAGAGGAAGGCACAACACCAGCCTGCTCCCTCACATATCCCTGCTGATCCAGAGGAAGGCACAACACCAGCCTGCACCCTCACATATCCCTGCTGATCCAGAGGATGGTACAACACCAGCCTGCTCCCTCACATATCCCTGCTGATCCAGGGGAAGGCACAACACCAGCCTGCTCCCTCACATATCCCTGCTGATCCAGAGGAAGGCACAACACCAGCCTGCTCCCTCACATATCCCTGCTGATCCAGAGGAAGGCACAACACCAGCCTGCACCCTCACATATCCCTGCTGATCCAGAGGAAGGCACAACACCAGCCTGCACCCTCACATATCCCTGCTGATCCAGAGGAAGGCACAACACCAGCCTGCTCCCTCACATATCCCTACTGATCCAGAGGAAGGCACAACACCAGCCTGCTCCCTCACATATACCTGCTGATCCAGAGGAAGGCACAACACCAGCCTGCTCCCTCACATATCCCTGCTGATCCAGAGGAAGGTACAGCACCAGCCTGCACCCTCACATATTCCTGCTGATCCAGAGGAAGGCACAACACCAGCCTGCACCCTCACATATCCCTGCTGATCCAGAGGAAGGTACAGCACCAGCCTGCTCCCTCACATATCCCTGCTGATCCAGAGGAAGGCACAACACCAGCCTGCTCCCTCACATATCCCTACTGATCTAGAGGAAGGCACAACACCAGCCTGCACCCTCACATATCCCTGCTGATCCAGAGGAAGGCACAACACCAGCCTGCACCCTCACATATCCCTGCTGATCCAGAGGAAAGCACAACACCAGTCTGCTCCCTCACATATACCTGCTGATCCAGAGGAAGGCACAACACCAGCCTGCTCCCTCACATATCCCTGCTGATCCAGAGGAAGGCACAACACTAGCCTCCACCCCCACATATCCCTGCTGATCCAGAGGAAGGCACAACACCAGCCTGCTCCCTCACATATCCCTGTTGATCCAGAGGAAGTCACAACACCAGCCTGCTCCCTCACATATCCCTGCTGATCCAGAGGAAGGCACAACACCAGCCTGCACCCTCACATATCCCTGCTGATCCAGAGGAAGGCACAACACCAGCCTGCTCCCTCACATATCCCTGCTGATCCAGAGGAAGGTACAACACCAGCCTGCTCCCTCACATATCCCTGCTGATCCAGAGGAAGGCACAACACCAGCCTGCTCCCTCACATATCCCTGCTGATCCAGAGGAAGGCACAACACCAGCCTGCTCCCTCACATATCCCTGCTGATCCAGAGGAAGGCACAACACCAGCCTGCACCCTCACATATTCCTGCAGATCCAGAGGAAGGCACAACACCAGCCTGCTCCCTCACATATCCCTGCTGATCCAGAGGAAGGTACAACACCAGCCTGCACCCTCACATATCACTGCTGATCCAGAGGAAGGCACAACACCAGCCTGCTCCTCCCATATCCCTGCTGATCCAGAGGAAGGCACAATACCAGCCTGCACCCTCACATATCCCTGGTGATCCAGAGGATGGTACAACACCAGCCTGCTCCCTCACATATCCCTGCTGATCCAGAGGAAGGTACAACACCAGCCTGCACCCTCACATATCCCTGCTGATCCAGAGGAAGCCACAACACCAGCCTGCACCCTCACATATCCCTGCTGATCCAGAGGAAGGTACAACACCAGCCTGCACCCTCACATATCCCTGCTGATCCAGAGGAAGCCACAACACCAGCCTGCTCCCTCACATATCCCTGCTGATCCAGAGGAAGCCACAACACCAGCCTGCTCCCTCACATATCCCTGCTGATCCAGAGGAAGGTACAGCACCAGCCTGCACCCTCACATATTCCTGCTGATCCAGAGGAAGGCACAACACCAGCCTGCACCCTCACATATCCCTGCTGATCCAGAGGAAGGTACAGCACCAGCCTGCTCCCTCACATATCCCTGCTGATCCAGAGGAAGGCACAACACCAGCCTGCTCCCTCACATATCCCTACTGATCTAGAGGAAGGCACAACACCAGCCTGCACCCTCACATATCCCTGCTGATCCAGAGGAAGGCACAACACCAGCCTGCACCCTCACATATCCCTGCTGATCCAGAGGAAAGCACAACACCAGTCTGCTCCCTCACATATACCTGCTGATCCAGAGGAAGGCACAACACCAGCCTGCTCCCTCACATATCCCTGCTGATCCAGAGGAAGGCACAACACTAGCCTCCACCCCCACATATCCCTGCTGATCCAGAGGAAGGCACAACACCAGCCTGCTCCCTCACATATCCCTGTTGATCCAGAGGAAGTCACAACACCAGCCTGCTCCCTCACATATCCCTGCTGATCCAGAGGAAGGCACAACACCAGCCTGCACCCTCACATATCCCTGCTGATCCAGAGGAAGGCACAACACCAGCCTGCTCCCTCACATATCCCTGCTGATCCAGAGGAAGGTACAACACCAGCCTGCTCCCTCACATATCCCTGCTGATCCAGAGGAAGGCACAACACCAGCCTGCTCCCTCACATATCCCTGCTGATCCAGAGGAAGGCACAACACCAGCCTGCTCCCTCACATATCCCTGCTGATCCAGAGGAAGGCACAACACCAGCCTGCACCCTCACATATTCCTGCAGATCCAGAGGAAGGCACAACACCAGCCTGCTCCCTCACATATCCCTGCTGATCCAGAGGAAGGTACAACACCAGCCTGCACCCTCACATATCACTGCTGATCCAGAGGAAGGCACAACACCAGCCTGCTCCTCCCATATCCCTGCTGATCCAGAGGAAGGCACAATACCAGCCTGCACCCTCACATATCCCTGGTGATCCAGAGGATGGTACAACACCAGCCTGCTCCCTCACATATCCCTGCTGATCCAGAGGAAGGTACAACACCAGCCTGCACCCTCACATATCCCTGCTGATCCAGAGGAAGCCACAACACCAGCCTGCACCCTCACATATCCCTGCTGATCCAGAGGAAGGTACAACACCAGCCTGCACCCTCACATATCCCTGCTGATCCAGAGGAAGCCACAACACCAGCCTGCTCCCTCACATATCCCTACTGATCTAGAGGAAGGCACAACACCAGCCTGCACCCTCACATATCCCTGCTGATCCAGAGGAAGGCACAACACCAGCCTGAACCCTCACATATCCCTGCTGTTCCAGAGGAAGGCACAACACCAGCCTGCTCCCTCACATATCCCTGCTGATCCAGAGGAAGGCACAACACCAGCCTGCACCCTCACATATGTCTGCTGATCCAGAGGAAGTTACAACACCAGCCCGCTCCCTCACATATCCCTGCTGATCCAGAGGAAGGCACAACACCAGCCTGCACCCTCACATATCCCTGCTGATCCAGAGGAAGGCACAACACCAGCCTGCACCCTCACATATCCCTGCTGATCCAGAGGAAGGCACAACACCAGCCTGCTCCCTCACATATCCCTGCTGATCCAGAGGAAGGCACAACACCAGCCTGCACCCTCACATATCCCTGCTGATCCAGAGGAAGGTACAACACCAGCCTGCACCCTCACATATCCCGGCTGATCCAGAGGAAGGCACAACACCAGCCTGCCCCCTCACATATCCCTGCTGATCCAGAGGAAGGCACAACACCAGCCTGCACCCTCACATATCCCTGCTGATCCAGAGGAAGTCACAACACCAGCCTGCTCCTCCCATATCCCTGCTGATCCAGAGGAAGGCACAATACCAGCCTGCACCCTCACATATCCCTGCTGATCCAGAGGATGGTCCCTCACATATCCCTGCTGATCCAGAGGAAGGCACAACACCAGCCTGCTCCCTCACATATCCCTGCTGATCCAGAGGAAGGCACAACACCAGCCTGCTCCCTCACATATCCCTGCTGATCCAGAGGAAGGCACAACACCAGCCTGCACCCTCACATATTCCTGCAGATCCAGAGGAAGGCACAACACCAGCCTGCTCCCTCACATATCCCTGCTGATCCAGAGGAAGGTACAACACCAGCCTGCACCCTCACATATCCCTGCTGATCCAGAGGAAGCCACAACACCAGCCTGCACCCTCACATATCCCTGCTGATCCAGAGGAAGGTACAGCACCAGCCTGCACCCTCACATATTCCTGCTGATCCAGAGGAAGGCACAACACCAGCCTGCACCCTCACATATCCCTGCTGATCCAGAGGAAGGTACAGCACCAGCCTGCTCCCTCACATATCCCTGCTGATCCAGAGGAAGGCACAACACCAGCCTGCTCCCTCACATATCCCTACTGATCTAGAGGAAGGCACAACACCAGCCTGCACCCTCACATATCCCTGCTGATCCAGAGGAAGGCACAACACCAGCCTGCACCCTCACATATCCCTGCTGATCCAGAGGAAGGCACAACACCAGTCTGCTCCCTCACATATACCTGCTGATCCAGAGGAAGGCACAACACCAGCCTGCTCCCTCACATATCCCTGCTGATCCAGAGGAAGGCACAACACTAGCCTCCACCCCACATATCCCTGCTGATCCAGAGGAAGGCACAACACCAGCCTGCTCCCTCACATATCCCTGTTGATCCAGAGGAAGTCACAACACCAGCCTGCTCCCTCACATATCCCTGCTGATCCAGAGGAAGGCACAACACCAGCCTGCACCCTCACATATCCCTGCTGATCCAGAGGAAGGCACAACACCAGACTGCTCCCTCACATATCCCTGCTGATCCAGAGGAAGGTACAACACCAGCCTGCTCCCTCACATATCCCTGCTGATCCAGAGGAAGGCACAACACCAGCCTGCTCCCTCACATATCTCTGCTGATCCAGAGGAAGGCACAACACCAGCCTGCTCCCTCACATATCCCTGCTGATCCAGAGGAAGGCACAACACCAGCCTGCACCCTCACATATTCCTGCAGATCCAGAGGAAGGCACAACACCAGCCTGCTCCCTCACATATCCCTGCTGATCCAGAGGAAGGTACAACACCAGCCTGCACCCTCACATATCACTGCTGATCCAGAGGAAGGCACAACACCAGCCTGCTCCTCCCATATCCCTGCTGATCCAGAGGAAGGCACAATACCAGCCTGCACCCTCACATATCCCTGCTGATCCAGAGGATGGTACAACACCAGCCTGCTCCCTCACATATCCCTGCTGATCCAGAGGAAGGTACAACACCAGCCTGCACCCTCACATATCCCTGCTGATCCAGAGGAAGCCACAACACCAGCCTGCACCCTCACATATCCCTGCTGATCCAGAGGAAGGTACAACACCAGCCTGCACCCTCACATATCCCTGCTGATCCAGAGGAAGCCACAACACCAGCCTGCACCCTCACATATCCCTGCTGATCCAGAGGAAGGCACAACACCAGCCTGAACCCTCACATATCCCTGCTGTTCCAGAGGAAGGCACAACACCAGCCTGCTCCCTCACATATCCCTGCTGATCCAGAGGAAGGCACAACACCAGCCTGCACCCTCACATATCTCTGCTGATCCAGAGGAAGTTACAACACCAGCCCGCTCCCTCACATATCCCTGCTGATCCAGAGGAAGGCACAACACCAGCCTGCACCCTCACATATCCCTGCTGATCCAGAGGAAGGCACAACACCAGCCTGCACCCTCACATATCCCTGCTGATCCAGAGGAAGGCACAACACCAGCCTGCTCCCTCACATATCCCTGCTGATCCAGAGGAAGGCACAACACCAGCCTGCACCCTCACATATCCCTGCTGATCCAGAGGAAGGTACAACACCAGCCTGCACCCTCACATATCCCTGCTGATCCAGAGGAAGGCACAACACCAGCCTGCCCCCTCACATATCCCTGCTGATCCAGAGGAAGGCACAACACCAGCCTGCACCCTCACATATCCCTGCTGATCCAGAGGAAGGTACAACACCAGCCTGCACCCTCACATATCCCTGCTGATCCAGAGGAAGGCACAACACCAGCCTGCTCCCTCACATATCCCTGCTGATCCAGAGGAAGGCACAACACCAGCCTGCTCCCTCACATAACCCTGCTGATCCAGAGGAAGGCACAACACCAGCCTGCTCCCTCACATATCCCTGCTGATCCAGAGGAAGGCACAACACCAGCCTGCACCCTCACATATCACTGCTGATCCAGAGGAAGGCACAACACCAGCCTGCTCCCTCACATATCCCTGCTGATCCAGAGGAAGGCACAACACCAGCCTGCACCCTCACATATCCCTGCTGATCCAGAGGAAGGTACACCACCAGCCTGCACCCTCACATATCCCTGCTGATCCAGAGGAAGACACAACACCAGCCTGCACCCTCACATATCCCTGCTGATCCAGAGCAAGGCACAACACCAGCCTGCTCCCTCACATATCCCTGCTGATCCAGAGGAAGGTACAACACCAGCCTGTCCCCTCACATATCCCTGCTGATCCAGAGGAAGGCACAACACCAGCCTGTCCCCTCACATATCCCTGCTGATCCAGAGGAAGGCACAACACCAGCCTGCTCCCTCACATATCCCTGCTGATCCAGAGGAAGGCACAACACCAGCCTGCACCCTCACATATGCCTGCAGGTGTGAGCTGGTGGTGGGCTGGCAGGGGTTCCGGGGCTCAGGGGATACAGATCAGTGGGCTCCATGCTAGTGTGCAGCTGTAAGCTGGTGATGGGCTGGCAGGGGTCCCGGGCTCAGGGGATACAGATCAGTGGGCTCCATGCTAGTGCACAGGTGTGAGCTGGTGAGGGGCTGGCAGGGGTCCGGGGCTCAGGGGATACAGATCAGTGGGCTCCATGCTAGTGTGCAGGTGTGAGCTGGTGGTGGGATGGCAGGGGTCCCGGGGCTCAGGGGATACAGATCAGTGGGCTCCATGCTAGTGTGCAGGTGTGAGCTGGTGACTGGCTGGCAGGGGTCCCGGGCTCAGGGGATACAGATCAGTGGGCTCCATGCTCGTGTGCAGGTGTGAGAAGGTGAAAGGCTGGCTGGGGTCCGGGGCTCAGGGGATACAGATCAGTGGGCTCCATGCTAGTGTGCAGGTGTGAGCTGGTGGTGGGCTGGCAGGGGTCCGGGGGCTCTGGGGATACAGATCATTGGCTCCATGCTAGTGTGCAGGTGTGAGCTGGTGGTGGGCTGGCAGGGGTTCTAGGCGCAGGGGATACAGATCAGTGGGCTCCATGCTAGTGTGCAGGTGTGAGCCGGTGGTGGGCTGGCTGGGATCCGGGGCTCAGGGGATACAGATCAGTAGGCTCCATGCTAGTGTGCAGTTGTGAGCAGGTGACAGGCTCGGGTCCGGGGCTCAGGGGACACAGATCAGTGGGCTCCATGCTAGTGTGCAGGTGTGAGCTGGTGACAGGCTGGGGTCCGGGGGCTCTGGGGATACAGATCATTGGCTCCATGCTAGTGTGCAGGTGTGAGCTGGTGGTGGGCTGGCAGGGGTTCTAGGCGCAGGGGATACAGATCAGTGGGCTCCATGCTAGTGTGCAGGTGTGAGCCGGTGGTGGGCTGGCTGGGATCCGGGGCTCAGGGGATACAGATCAGTAGGCTCCATGCTAGTGTGCAGTTGTGAGCAGGTGACAGGCTGGGGTCCGGGGCTCAGGGGACACAGATCAGTGGGCTCCATGCTAGTGTGCAGGTGTGAGCTGGTGACAGGCTGGGGTCCGGGGCTCAGGGGATACAGATCAGTGGGCTCCATGCTAGTGTGCAGGTGTGAGCTGGTGGCTGGCAAGGGTCACGGGTTCAGGGGATACAGATCAGTGGGCTCCATGCTAGTGTGCAGGTGTGAGCAGGTGACAGCCTGACAGGGGTCCCGGGCTCAGGGGATACAGATCAGTGGGCTCCATGCTAGTGTGCAGGTGTGAGCAGGTTACAGGATGGCAGGGTCCCGGGGCTCAGGGGATACAGATCAGTGGGCTCCATGCTAGTGTGCAGGTGTGAGCTGGTGGTCGGCTGGCAGGGGTCCCGGGTTTAGGGGATACAGATCAGTGGGCTCCATGCTAGTGTGCAGGTGTGAGCTGGTGACTGGCTGGCAGGGGTCACGGGTTCAGGGGATACAGATCAGTGGGCTCCATGCTAGTGTGCAGGTGTGAGCAGGTGACTGGCTGGCAGGGGTCACGGGCTCAGGGGATACAGATCAGTGGGCTCCATGCTAGTGTGCAGGTGTGAGCTGGTGGTGGGCTGGCAGGGGTCCCGGGCTCAGGGGATACAGATCAGTGGGCTCCATGCTAGTGTGCAGGTGTGAGCTGGTGGTGGGCTGGCAGGGTTCTGGGGCTTAGGGGATACAGATCAGTGGGCTCCATGCTAGTGTGCAGGTGTGAGCTGGTGGTGGGCTGGCAGGGTTCTGGGGCTCAGGGGACACAGATCAGTGGGCTCCATGCTAGTGTGCAGGTGTGAGCTATTGACAGGCTGGGGTCCCGGGGCTCAGGGGATACAGATCAGTGGGCTCCATGCTAGTGTGCAGGTGTGAGCTGGTGACTGGCTGGCAGGGGTCACGGGTTCAGGGGATACAGATCAGTGGGCTCCATGCTAGTGTGCAGGTGTGAGCAGGTGACTGGCTGGCAGGGGTCACGGGCTCAGGGGATACAGATCAGTGGGCTCCATGCTAGTGTGCAGGTGTGAGCTGGTGGTGGGCTGGCAGGGTTCTGGGGCTCAGGGGATACAGATCAGTGGGCTCCATGCTAGTGTGCAGGTGTGAGCTGGTGACAGGCTGGGGTCCCGGGGCTCAGGGGATACAGATCAGTGGGCTCCATGCTAGTGTGCAGGTGTGAGCTGGTGATTGGCTGGCAGGGGTCCCGGGCTCAGCGGATACAGATCAGTGGGCTCCATGCTAGTGTGCAGGTGTGAGCTGGTGAGGGGCTGGCAGGGATCTGGGGCTCAGGGGATACAGATCAGTGGGCTCCATGCTAGTGTGCAGGTGTGAGCTGGTGGTGGGCTGGCAGGGGTCCCGGGCTCAGGGGATACAGATCAGTGGGCTCCATGCTAGTGCACAGGTGTGAGCTGGGGACTGGCTGGCAGGGGTCACGGGCTCAGGGGATACAGATCAGTGGGCTCCATGCTAGTGTGCAGGTGTGAGCTGGTGGTGGGCTGGCAGGGTTCTGGGGCTCAGGGGATACAGATCAGTGGGCTCCATGCTAGTGCACAGGTGTGAGCTGGTGATTGGCTGGCAGGGGTCCCGGGCTCAGCGGATACAGATCAGTGGGCTCCATGCTAGTGTGCAGGTGTGAGCAGGTTACAGGCTGGCAGGGGTTCCGGGGCTCAGGGGATACAGATCAGTGGGCTCCATGCTAGTGTGCAGGTGTGAGCTGGTGAGGGGCTGGCAGGGGTCCCGGGGCTCAGGGGATACAGATCAGTGGGCTCCATGCTGGTGTGCAGGTGTGAGCTGGTGACAGGCTGGGGTCCCGGGGCTCAGGGGATACAGATCAGTGGGCTCCATGCTAGTGTGCAGGTGTGAGCTGGTGATTGGCTGGCAGGGGTCCCGGGCTCAGCGGATACAGATCAGTGGGCTCCATGCTAGTGTGCAGGTGTGAGCTGGTGAGGGGCTGGCAGCGATCTGGGGCTCAGGGGATACAGATCAGTGGGCTCCATGCTAGTGTGCAGGTGTGAGCTGGTGGTGGGCTGGCAGGGGTCCGGGGGCTCAGGGGATACAGATCAGTGGGCTCCATGCTAGTGTGCAGGTGTGAGCTGGTGGTGGGCTGGCAGGGGTCCAGGGCTCTGGGGATACAGATCAGTGGGCTCCATGCTAGTGTGCACGTGTGAGCTGGTGACTGGCTGGCAGGGGTCCCGGGCTCAGGTGACACAGATCAGTGGGCTCCATGGTAGTGCACAGGTGTGAGCTGGTGGTGGGCTGGCAGGGGTCCCGGGCTCAGGGGATACAGATCAGTGGGCTCCATGCTAGTGTGCAGGTGTGAGCTGGTGATAGGCTGGCAGGGGTCCCGGGCTCAGGGGATACAGATCAGTGGGCTCCATGCTAGTGCACAGGTGTGAGCTGGTGAGGGGCTGGCAGGGGTTCCGGGGCTCAGGGGATACAGATCAGTGGGCTCCATGCTAGTGTGCAGGTGTGAGCTGGTGATAGGCTGGCAGGGGTCCCGGGCTCAGGGGATACAGATCAGTGGGCTCCATGCTAGTGTGCAGATGTGAGCTGGTGAGGGGCTGGCAGGGGTTCCGGGGCTCAGGGGATACAGATCAGTGGGCTCCATGCTAGTGTGCAGGTGTGAGCTGGTGAGGGGCTGGCAGGGGTCCCGGGCTCAGGGGATACAGATCAGTGGGCTCCATGCTAGTGTGCAGGTGTGAGCTGGTGATAGGCTGGCAGGGGTCCCGGGCTCAGGGGATACAGATCAGTGGGCTCCATGCTAGTGCACAGCTGTGAGCTGGTGACTGGCTGGCAGGGGTCCCAGGCTCAGAGGATACAGATCAGTGGGCTCCATGCTAGTGTGCAGGTGTGAGCTGGTGGTGGGCTGGCAGGGGTCACGGGCTCAGGGGATACAGATCAGTGGGCTCCATGCTAGTGTGCAGGTGTGAGCCGGTGAGGGGCTGGCAGGGGTCCCAGGGCTCAGGGGATACAGATCAGTGGGCTCCATGCTAGTGTGCAGGTGTGAGCTGGTGGTGGGCTGGCAGGGGTCCGGGGCTCAGGAGATACAGATCAGTGGGCTCCATGCTAGTGTGCAGATGTGAGGAGGTGATTGGCTGGCAGGGGTCCCGGGGCTCAGGGGATACAGATCAGTGGGCTCCATGCTAGTGCACAGGTGTGAGCTGGTGATTGGCTGGCAGGGTTCTGGGGCTTAGGGGATACAGATCAGTGGGCACCATGCTAGTGTGCAGGTGTGAGCCGTGAGGGGCTGGCAGGGGTCTGGGGCTCAGGGGATACAGATCAGTGGGCTCCATGCTAGTGTGCAGGTGTGAGCTGGTGGTGGGCTGGCAGGGTTCTGGGGCTCAGGGGATACAGATCAGTGGGCTCCATATTAGTGTGCAGGTGTGAGCAGGTGACAGGCTGGCAGGGGTCCCGGGCTCAGGGGATACAGATCAGTGGGCTCCATACTAGTGCACAGGTGTGAGCCGGTGACTGGCTGGCAGGTATCTCAGGCTCTGGGGATACAGATCAGTGGGCTCCATACTAGTGCACAGGTGTGAGCAGGTGACAGGCTGGCAGGGGTCCCGGGCTCAGGGGATACAGATCAGTGGGCTCCATGCTAGTGTGCAGGTGTGAGCTGGTGGTGGGCTTGCAGGGGTCCGGGGCTCTGGGGATACAGATCAGTGGGCTCCATGCTGGCAGAGGAATGCCGCCTGCAGTAGGACTCTTCCAGCTGACCACGCTGCACTACACAACTCTGCCTGAAGCTACTAGCACCCGCAACACATAGCAGATGATCATGCAGGTTACATGTGACTGAGAGCACAACCCCTGCAGAACCCGGTGATAATATACTGGTCTCCATAGGGGGAGACAGCCTTTCTGGGGGGAGGGGGGGGGTGTTGGTATTTAGTGGCTGTAGGCCACGGTCTTCCTATCTCGTAGTGCCGCAAGTGAGGATAAGAAATATACTGACCTCCAGCTGCTGCTCCTTCTCCTCCAGCACCTCCGTCTGACAGCGCAGGAAGTCTGAAAGCATGCGGGTCAGCTGCTTGCGATCGTCTATTTCTGCAGCCAGTCTGCCGTTGTAATCGGCCAGCAGCATGCAGGCGTCATCCACCATCTTCGTCAGCTGATCTCCAGACGTCTTATCTGCGAGGCAAGGACAGACACATGAGGAGAGGACAGACACATGAGACAAGGAAAGACACATGAGGAGAGGATAGCCACATGAGGAGAGGACAGACACATGAGGCGAGGACAGACACATGAGGCGAGGACAGACACATGAGGAGAGGACAGCCACATGAGGCGAGGACAGACACATGAGGAGAGGACAGACACATGAGGCGAGGACAGACACATGAGGCGAGGACAGACACATGAGGCGAGGACAGACACATGAGGAGATGACAGACACATGAGGCGAGGACAGACACATGAGGCGAGGACAGACACATGAGGCGAGGACAGACACATGAGGCGAGGACAGACACATGAGGAGAGTACAGACACATGAGGAGAGGACAGACACATGAGGCAAGGACAGACACATGAGGAGAGGACAGCCACATGAGGAGAGGACAGACACATGAGGAGAGGACAGCCACATGAGGAGAGGACAGACACATGAGGAGAGGACAGCCACATGAGGAGAGGACAGACACATGAGGAGAGGACAGCCACATGAGGAGAGGACAGACACATGAGGAGAGGACAGACACATGAGGAGAGGACAGACACATGAGGAGAGGACAGACACATGAGGAGAGGACAGACACATGAGGAGAGGACAGACACATGAGGAGAGGACAGACACATGAGGCAAGGACAGACACATGAGAAGAGGACAGACACATGAGGAGAGGACAGACACATGAGGAGAGGACAGACACATGAGGAGAGGACAGACACATGAGGAGAGGACAGACACATGAGGCGAGGAAAGGGAAAGACACATGAGGCGAGGACAGACACATGAGGCGAGGACAGACACATGAGGCGAGGACAGACACATGAGGAGAGGACAGACACATGAGGAGAGAACAGACACATGAGGCGAGGACAGACACATGAGGCGAGGACAGACACATGAGGAGAGGACAGACACATGAGGAGAGGACAGACACATGAGGAGAGGACAGACACATGAGGAGAGGACAGACACATGAGGAGAGGACAGACACCTGAGGCGAGGACAGACACATGAGTCGAGGACAGACACATGAGGAGAGGACAGACACATGAGGTGAGGATAGACACATGAGGCAAGGATAGACACATGAGGCAAGGAAAGACACATGAGGAGAGGACAGACACATGAGGAGAGGACAGCCACATGAGGAGAGGACAGACACATGAGGAGAGGACAGACACATGAGGCGAGGACAGACACATGAGGAGAGGACAGACACATGAGGAGAGGACAGACACATGAGGAGAGGACAGACACATGAGGCGAGGACAGACACATGAGGCGAGGACAGACACATGAGGAGAGGACAGACACATGAGGCGAGGACAGACACATGAGGCGAGGACAGACACATGAGGAGAGGACAGACACATGAGGCGAGGACAGACACATGAGGCGAGGACAGACACATGAGGCGAGGACAGACACATGAGGTGAGGATAGACACATGAGGAGAGACACATGAGGAGAGGACAGACACATGAGGTGAGGATAGACACATGAGGCAAGGATAGACACATGAGGAAAGGACAGACACATGAGGCGAGGACAGACACATGAGGAGAGGCCAGACACATGAGGCAAGGATAGACACATGAGGAGAGGACAGACACATGAGATGAGGACAGACACATGAGGAGAGGACAGACACATGAGGAGAGGACAGACACATGAGGTGAGGATAGACACATGAGGCAAGGATAGACACATGAGGAGAGGACAGACACATGAGGTGAGGATAGACACATGAGGCAAGGATAGACACATGAGGAGAGGACAGACACATGAGAAGAGGACAGACACATAAGGAGAGGACAGACACATGAGGAGAGGACAGACACATGAGGTGAGGATAGACACATGAGGCAAGGATAGACACATGAGACAAGAAAAGACACATGAGGAGAGGACAGACACATGAGGAGAGGACAGACACATGAGGAGAGGACAGACACATGAGGAGAGGACAGACACATGAGGAGAGGACAGACACATGAGGAGAGGACAGACACATGAGGCGAGGACAGACACATGAGGAGAGGATAGACACATGAGGCGAGGACAGACATATGAGGCGAGGACAGACACATGAGGAGAGGACAGACACATGAGGAGAGGACAGCCACATGAGGAGAGGACAGACACATGAGGTGAGGATAGACACATGAGGCGAGGATAGACACATGAGACAAGGAAAGACACATGAGGAGAGGACAGACACATGAGGAGAGGACAGACACATGAGGAGAGGACAGACACATGAGGAGAGGACAGACACATGAGGAGAGGACAGACACATGAGGAGAGGATAGACACATGAGGAGAGGACAGACACATGAGGTGAGGATAGACACATGAGGAGAGGACAGACACATGAGGAGAGGACAGACACATGAGGAGAGGACAGACACATGAGGAAAGGACAGACACATGAGGTGAGGATAGACACATGAGGCAAGGATAGACACATGAGGCAAGGAAAGACACATGAGGCGAGGACAGACACATGAGGAGAGGACAGACACATGAGGAGAGGACAGACACATGAGGAGAGGACAGACACATGAGGTGAAGATAGACACATGAGGCAAGGATAGACACATGAGGCAAGGAAAGACACAAGAGGAGAGGACAGACACATGAGGAGAGGACAGACACATGAGGAGAGGACAGACACATGAGGAGAGGACAGACACATGAAGAGAGGACAGACATATGAGGTGAGGATAGACACATGAGGCGAGGATAGACACATGAGGCAAGGAAAGACACATGAGGCGAGGACAGACACATGAGGAGAGGACAGACACATGAGGAGAGGACAGACACATGAGGAGAGGACAGACACATGAGGAGAGGACAGACACATGAGGAGAGGACAGACACATGAGGAGAGGACAGACACATGAGGAGAGGACAGACACATGAGGAGAGGACAGACACATGAGGAGAGGACAGACACATGAGGAGAGGACAGACACATGAGGAGAGGACAGACACAAGAGGAGAGGACAGACACTTGAGGTGAGGATAGACACATGAGGAGAGGACAGACACATGAGGAGAGGACAGACACATGAGGAGAGGACAGACACATGAGGAAAGGACAGACACATGAGGAGAGGACAGACACATGAGGTGAGGATAGACACATGAGGCAAGGATAGACACATGAGGCAAGGAAAGACACATGAGGCGAGGACAGACACATGAGGAGAGGACAGACACATGAGGAGAGGACAGACACATGAGGAGAGGACAGACACATGAGGTGAAGATAGACACATGAGGCAAGGATAGACACATGAGGCAAGGAAAGACACAAGAGGAGAGGACAGACACATGAGGAGAGGACAGACACATGAGGAGAGGACAGACACATGAGGAGAGGACAGACACATGAGGAGAGGACAGACACATGAGGAAAGGACAGACACATGAGGAGAGGACAGACACATGAGGTGAGGATAGACACATGAGGCAAGGATAGACACATGAGGCAAGGAAAGACACATGAGGCGAGGACAGACACATGAGGAGAGGACAGACACATGAGGAGAGGACAGACACATGAGGAGAGGACAGACACATGAGGTGAAGATAGACACATGAGGCAAGGATAGACACATGAGGCAAGGAAAGACACAAGAGGAGAGGACAGACACATGAGGAGAGGACAGACACATGAGGAGAGGACAGACACATGAGGAGAGGACAGACACATGAAGAGAGGACAGACACATGAGGCGAGGACAGACACATGAGGCGAGGACAGACACATGAGGCGAGGACAGACACATGAGGCGAGGACAGACACATGAGGCGAGGACAGACACATGAGGAGAGGACAGACACATGAGGAGAGGACAGACACATGAGGCAAGGACAGACACATGAGGAGAGGACAGCCACATGAGGAGAGGACAGACACATGAGGAGAGGACAGCCACATGAGGAGAGGACAGACACATGAGGAGAGGACAGCCACATGAGGAGAGGACAGACACATGAGGAGAGGACAGCCACATGAGGAGAGGACAGACACATGAGGAGAGGACAGACACATGAGGAGAGGACAGACACATGAGGAGAGGACAGACACATGAGGAGAGGACAGACACATGAGGAGAGGACAGACACATGAGGAGAGGACAGACACATGAGGAGAGGACAGACACATGAGGCAAGGACAGACACATGAGAAGAGGACAGACACATGAGGAGAGGACAGACACATGAGGAGAGGACAGACACATGAGGAGAGGACAGACACATGAGGAGAGGACAGACACATGAGGCGAGGAAAGGGAAAGACACATGAGGCGAGGACAGACACATGAGGCGAGGACAGACACATGAGGCGAGGACAGACACATGAGGAGAGGACAGACACATGAGGAGAGAACAGACACATGAGGAGAGGACAGACACCTGAGGCGAGGACAGACACATGAGGCGAGGACAGACACATGAGGAGAGGACAGACACATGAGGAGAGGACAGACACATGAGGAGAGGACAGACACATGAGGAGAGGACAGACACCTGAGGCGAGGACAGACACATGAGGCGAGGACAGACACATGAGGAGAGGACAGACACATGAGGCAAGGATAGACACATGAGGAGAGGACAGACACATGAGGAGAGGACAGACACATGAGGTGAGGATAGACACATGAGGCAAGGATAGACACATGAGGCAAGGAAAGACACATGAGGAGAGGACAGACACATGAGGAGAGGACAGCCACATGAGGAGAGGACAGACACATGAGGAGAGGACAGACACATGAGGCGAGGACAGACACATGAGGAGAGGACAGACACATGAGGAGAGGACAGACACATGAGGAGAGGACAGACACATGAGGCGAGGACAGACACATGAGGAGAGGACAGACACATGAGGAGAGGACAGACACATGAGGCGAGGACAGACACATGAGGCGAGGACAGACACATGAGGAGAGGACAGACACATGAGGCGAGGACAGACACATGAGGCGAGGACAGACACATGAGGCGAGGACAGACACATGAGGTGAGGATAGACACATGAGGAGAGACACATGAGGAGAGGACAGACACATGAGGTGAGGATAGACACATGAGGCAAGGATAGACACATGAGGAAAGGACAGACACATGAGGCGAGGACAGACACATGAGGAGAGGCCAGACACATGAGGCAAGGATAGACACATGAGGAGAGGACAGACACATGAGATGAGGACAGACACATGAGGAGAGGACAGACACATGAGGAGAGGACAGACACATGAGGTGAGGATAGACACATGAGGCAAGGATAGACACATGAGGAGAGGACAGACACATGAGGTGAGGATAGACACATGAGGCAAGGATAGACACATGAGGAGAGGACAGACACATGAGAAGAGGACAGACACATAAGGAGAGGACAGACACATGAGGAGAGGACAGACACATGAGGTGAGGATAGACACATGAGGCAAGGATAGACACATGAGACAAGAAAAGACACATGAGGAGAGGACAGACACATGAGGAGAGGACAGACACATGAGGAGAGGACAGACACATGAGGAGAGGACAGACACATGAGGAGAGGACAGACACATGAGGAGAGGACAGACACATGAGGCGAGGACAGACACATGAGGAGAGGATAGACACATGAGGCGAGGACAGACATATGAGGCGAGGACAGACACATGAGGAGAGGACAGACACATGAGGAGAGGACAGCCACATGAGGAGAGGACAGACACATGAGGTGAGGATAGACACATGAGGCGAGGATAGACACATGAGACAAGGAAAGACACATGAGGAGAGGACAGACACATGAGGAGAGGACAGACACATGAGGAGAGGACAGACACATGAGGAGAGGACAGACACATGAGGAGAGGACAGACACATGAGGTGAGGATAGACACATGAGGAGAGGACAGACACATGAGGCGAGGACAGACACATGAGGTGAGGATAGACACATGAGGAGAGGACAGACACATGAGGAGAGGACAGACACATGAGGAGAGGACAGACACATGAGGAAAGGACAAAAACATGAGGAGAGGACAGACACATGAGGTGAGGAGAGACACATGAGGCAAGGATAGACACATGAGGCAAGGAAAGACACATGAGGCGAGGACAGACACATGAGGAGAGGACAGACACATGAGGAGAGGACAGACACATGAGGAGAGGACAGACACATGAGGTGAAGATAGACACATGAGGCAAGGATAGACACATGAGGCAAGGAAAGACACAAGAGGAGAGGACAGACACATGAGGAGAGGACAGACACATGAGGAGAGGACAGACACATGAGGAGAGGACAGACACATGAAGAGAGGACAGACATATGAGGTGAGGATAGACACATGAGGCGAGGATAGACACATGAGGCAAGGAAAGACACATGAGGCGAGGACAGACACATGAGGAGAGGACAGACACATGAGGAGAGGACAGACACATGAGGAGAGGACAGACACATGAGGAGAGGACAGACACATGAGGAGAGGACAGACACATGAGGAGAGGACAGACACTTGAGGTGAGGATAGACACATGAGGAGAGGACAGACACATGAGGAGAGGACAGACACATGAGGAGAGGACAGACACATGAGGAAAGGACAGACACATGAGGAGAGGACAGACACATGAGGTGAGGATAGACACATGAGGCAAGGATAGACACATGAGGCAAGGAAAGACACATGAGGCGAGGACAGACACATGAGGAGAGGACAGACACATGAGGAGAGGACAGACACATGAGGAGAGGACAGACACATGAGGTGAAGATAGACACATGAGGCAAGGATAGACACATGAGGCAAGGAAAGACACAAGAGGAGAGGACAGACACATGAGGAGAGGACAGACACATGAGGAGAGGACAGACACATGAGGAGAGGACAGACACATGAAGAGAGGACAGACATATGAGGTGAGGATAGACACATGAGGCAAGGATAGACACATGAGGCAAGGAAAGACACATGAGGCGAGGACAGACACATGAGGAGAGGACAGACACATGAGGAGAGGACAGACACATGAGGAGAGGACAGACACATGAGGTGAAGATAGACACATGAGGCAAGGATAGACACATGAGGCAAGGAAAGACACAAGAGGAGAGGACAGACACATGAGGAGAGGACAGACACATGAGGAGAGGACAGACACATGAGGAGAGGACAGACACATGAGGAGAGGACAGACACATGAGGAGAGGATAGACACATGAGGAGAGGACAGACACATGAGGAGAGGACAGACACATGAGGAGAGGACAGACACCTGAGGAGAGGACAGACACCTGAGGCGAGGACAGACACCTGAGGCGAGGACAGACACATGAGGCGAGGACAGACACATGAGGCGAGGACAGACACATGAGGCGAGGACAGACAGATGAGGCGAGGACAGACACATGAGGAGAGGACAGCCACATGAGGAGAGGACAGACACATGAGGTGAGGATAGACACATGAGGCGAGGATAGACACATGAGACAAGGAAAGACACATGAGGAGAGGACAGACACATGAGGAGAGGACAGACACATGAGGAGAGGACAGACACATGAGGAGAGGACAGACACATGAGGAGAGGACAGACACATGAGGCGAGGACAGACACATGAGGAGAGGACAGAAACATGAGGCGAGGACAGACACATGAGGCGAGGACAGACACATGAGGAGAGGATAGACACATGAGGAGGGGACAGACACATGAGGAGAGGACAGACACATGAGGAGAGGACAGACACATGAGGAGAGGACAGACACATGAGGAGAGGACAGACACATGAGGAGAGGACAGACACATGAGGAGAGGACAGACACATGAGGCGAGGACAGACACATGAGGCGAGGACAGACACATGAGGAGAGGACAGACACATGAGGAGAGGACAGACACATGAGGAGAGGACAGACACATGAGGCGAGGACAGACACATGAGGAGAGGACAGACACATGAGGAGAGGACAGACACATGAGGAGAGGACAGACACATGAGGCGAGGACAGACACATGAGGCGAGGACAGACACATGAGGAGAGGACAAACACATGAGGAGAGGACAGACACATGAGGAGAGGACAGACACATGAGGCGAGGACAGACACATGAGGCGAGGACAGACACATGAGGCGAGGACAGACACATGAGGCGAGGACAGACACATGAGGCGAGGACAGACACATGAGGAGAGGACAGACACATGAGGAGAGGACAGACACATGAGGAGAGGACAGACACATGAGGCGAGGACAGACACATGAGGCGAGGATAGACACATGAGGCGAGGACAGACACATGAGGCGAGGACAGACACATGAGGCGAGGACAGACACATGAGGAGAGGACAGACACATGAGGAGAGGACAGACACATGAGGAGGGGACAGACACATGAGGCGAGGACAGACACATGAGGTGAGGACAGACACATAAGGCGAGGAGAGGACAGACACATGAGGAGAGGACTGACACATGAGGAGAGGACAGACACATGAGGCGTGGACAGACACATGAGGTGAGGATAGACACATGAGGCAAGGAAAGACACATGAGGAGAAGAAAGACACATGAGGCGAGGACAGACACATGAGGAGAGGACAGACACATGAGGAGAGGACAGACACATGAGGAGAGGACAGACACATGAGGAGAGGACAGACACATGAGGAGAGGACAGACACATGAGGAGAGGACAGACACCTGAGGCGAGAACAGACACATGAGGCGAGGACAGACACATGAGGCGAGGACAGACACATGAGGAGAGGACAGACACATGAGGCGAGGACAGACACATGAGGAGAGGACAGACACATGAGGAGAGGACAGACACATGAGGAGAGCACAGACACATGAGGAGAGGACAGAAACATGAGGCGAGGACAGACACATGAGGCGAGGACAGACACATGAGGAGAGGATAGACACATGAGGAGAGGACAGACACATAAGGCGAGGACAGACACATGAGAAGAGGATAGACACATGAGGCGAGGACAGACACATGAGGAGTAGGAGAGGACAGACACATGAGGAGAGGACAGACACATGAGGCGAGGACAGACACATGAGGAGAGGACAGACACATAAGGAGAGGACAGACACATGAGGCGAGGACAGACACATGAGGCGAGGACAGACACATGAGGCGAGGACAGACAGATGAGGCGAGGACAGACACATGAGGAGAGGACAGCCACATGAGGAGAGGACAGACACATGAGGTGAGGATAGACACATGAGGCGAGGATAGACACATGAGACAAGGAAAGACACATGAGGAGAGGACAGACACATGAGGAGAGGACAGACACATGAGGAGAGGACAGACACATGAGGAGAGGACAGACACATGAGGAGAGGACAGACACATGAGGAGAGGACAGACACATGAGGAGAGGACAGAAACATGAGGCGAGGACAGACACATGAGGCGAGGACAGACACATGAGGAGAGAATAGACACATGAGGCGAGGACAGACACATGAGGAGAGGACAGACACATGAGGAGAGGACAGACACATGAGGAGAGGACAGACACATGAGGAGAGGACAGACACATGAGGAGAGGACAGACACATGAGGAGAGGACAGACACATGAGGCGAGGACAGACACATGAGGCGAGGACAGACACATGAGGAGAGGACAGACACATGAGGAGAGGACAGACACATGAGGAGAGGACAGACACATGAGGCGAGGACAGACACATGAGGAGAGGACAGACACATGAGGAGAGGACAGACACATGAGGAGAGGACAGACACATGAGGCGAGGACAGACACATGAGGCGAGGACAGACACATGAGGAGAGGACAAACACATGAGGAGAGGACAGACACATGAGGAGAGGACAGACACATGAGGCGAGGACAGACACATGAGGCGAGGACAGACACATGAGGCGAGGACAGACACATGAGGCGAGGACAGACACATGAGGCGAGGACAGACACATGAGGAGAGGACAGACACATGAGGAGAGGACAGACACATGAGGAGAGGACAGACACATGAGGCGAGGACAGACACATGAGGCGAGGATAGACACATGAGGCGAGGACAGACACATGAGGCGAGGACAGACACATGAGGCGAGGACAGACACATGAGGAGAGGACAGACACATGAGGAGAGGACAGACACATGAGGAGGGGACAGACACATGAGGCGAGGACAGACACATGAGGTGAGGACAGACACATAAGGCGAGGAGAGGACAGACACATGAGGAGAGGACTGACACATGAGGAGAGGACAGACACATGAGGCGTGGACAGACACATGAGGTGAGGATAGACACATGAGGCAAGGAAAGACACATGAGGAGAAGAAAGACACATGAGGCGAGGACAGACACATGAGGAGAGGACAGACACATGAGGAGAGGACAGACACATGAGGAGAGGACAGACACATGAGGAGAGGACAGACACATGAGGAGAGGACAGACACATGAGGAGAGGACAGACACCTGAGGCGAGAACAGACACATGAGGCGAGGACAGACACATGAGGCGAGGACAGACACATGAGGAGAGGACAGACACATGAGGCGAGGACAGACACATGAGGAGAGGACAGACACATGAGGAGAGGACAGACACATGAGGAGAGCACAGACACATGAGGAGAGGACAGAAACATGAGGCGAGGACAGACACATGAGGCGAGGACAGACACATGAGGAGAGGATAGACACATGAGGAGAGGACAGACACATAAGGCGAGGACAGACACATGAGAAGAGGATAGACACATGAGGCGAGGACAGACACATGAGGAGTAGGAGAGGACAGACACATGAGGAGAGGACAGACACATGAGGCGAGGACAGACACATGAGGAGAGGACAGACACATAAGGAGAGGACAGACACATGAGGCGAGGACAGACACATGAGGCGAGGACAGACACATGAGGCGAGGACAGACACATGAGTAGAGGACAGACACATGAGGAGAGGACAGACACATGAGGCGAGGACAGACACATGAGGCGAGGACAGACACATGAGGAGAGGACAGACACATGAGGCGAGGACAGACACATCAGGTGAGGACAGACACATGAGGCGAGGACAGACACATGAGGCGAGGACAGACACATGAGGAGAAGACAGACACATGAGGAGAGGACAGACACATGAGGCGAGGACAGACACATGAGGAGAAGACAGACACATGAGGAGAGGACAGACACATGAGGAGAGGACAGACACATGAGGAGAGGACAGACACATGAGGCGAGGACAGACACATGAGGCGAGGATAGACACATGAGGCGAGGACAGACACATGAGGCGAGGACAGACACATGAGGAGAGGACAGACACATGAGGAGAGGACAGACACATGAGGCGAGGATAGACACATGAGGAGAGGACAGACACATGAGGAGAGGACAGACACATGAGGAGAGGACAGACACATGAGGAGAGGACAGACACATGAGGAGAGGACAGACACATGAGGCGAGGACAGACACATGAGGCGAGGACAGACACATAAGGCGAGGAGAGGACAGATACATGAGGAGAGGACAGACACATGAGGAGAGTACAGACACATGAGGCGAGGACAGACACATGAGGAGAGGACAGACACATGAGGAGAGAACAGACACATGAGGAGAGGACAGACACATGAGGCGAGGATAGACACATGAGGCGAGGACAGACACATGAGGCGAGGACAGACACATGAGGAGAGGACAGACACATGAGGAGAGGCCAGACACATGAGGCGGGGACAGACACATGAGGCGAGGATAGAAACATGAGGCGAGGACAGACACATGAGGCGAGGACAGACACATGAGGAGAGGACAGACACATGAGGCGAGGACAGATACATGAGGAGAGGACAGACACATGAGGAGAGAACAGACACATGAGAAGAGGACAGACACATGAGGCGAGGATAGACACATGAGGAGAGGACAGACACATGAGGAGAGGACAGACACATGAGGCGAGGACAGACACATGAGGAGAAGACAGACACATGAGGAGAGGACAGACACATGAGGCGAGGACAGACACATGAGGAGAAGACAGACACATGAGGAGAGGACAGACACATGAGGAGAGGACAGACACATGAGGAGAGGACAGACACATGAGGCGAGGACAGACACATGAGGCGAGGATAGACACATGAGGCGAGGACAGACACATGAGGCGAGGACAGACACATGAGGAGAGGACAGACACATGAGGAGAGGACAGACACATGAGGCGAGGATAGACACATGAGGAGAGGACAGACACATGAGGAGAGGACAGACACATGAGGAGAGGACAGACACATGAGGAGAGGACAGACACATGAGGAGAGGACAGACACATGAGGCGAGGACAGACACATGAGGCGAGGACAGACACATAAGGCGAGGAGAGGACAGATACATGAGGAGAGGACAGACACATGAGGAGAGTACAGACACATGAGGCGAGGACAGACACATGAGGAGAGGACAGACACATGAGGAGAGAACAGACACATGAGGAGAGAACAGACACATGAGGAGAGGACAGACACATGAGGCGAGGATAGACACATGAGGCGAGGACAGACACATGAGGCGAGGACAGACACATGAGGAGAGGACAGACACATGAGGAGAGGCCAGACACATGAGGCGGGGACAGACACATGAGGCGAGGATAGAAACATGAGGCGAGGACAGACACATGAGGCGAGGACAGACACATGAGGAGAGGACAGACACATGAGGCGAGGACAGATACATGAGGAGAGGACAGACACATGAGGAGAGAACAGACACATGAGAAGAGGACAGACACATGAGGCGAGGATAGACACATGAGGAGAGGACAGACACATGAGGAGAGGACAGACACATGAGGAGAGACACATGAGGAGAGGACAGACACATGAGGAGAGGACAGACTCATGAGGCGAGGACAGACACATGAGGAGAGGACAGACACATGAGGAGAGGATAGACACATGAGGAGGGGACAGACACATGAGGAGAGGACAGACACATGAGGCGAGGACAGACACATGAGGAGAGGACAGACACATGAGGAGAGGACAGACACATGAGGCGAGGACAGACACATGAGGCGAGGACAGACACATGAGGCGAGGACAGACACATGAGGAGAGGACAGACACATGAGGAGAGGACAGACACATGAGGCGAGGACAGACACATGAGGCGAGGACAGACACATGAGGAGAGGACAGACACATGAGGCGAGGACAGACACATCAGGTGAGGACAGACACATGAGGCGAGGACAGACACATGAGGCGAGGACAGTCACATGAGGAGAAGACAGACATATGAGGAGAGGACAGACACATGAGGCGAGGATAGACACATGAGGCGAGGACAGACACATGAGGCGAGGACAGACACATGAGGAGAGGACAGACACATGAGGAGAGGACAGACACATGAGGCGAGGATAGACACATGAGGAGAGGACAGACACATGAGGAGAGGACAGACACATGAGGAGAGGACAGACACATGAGGAGAGGACAGACACATGAGGCGAGGACAGACACATGAGGCGAGGACAGACACATAAGGCGAGGAGAGGACAGATACATGAGGAGAGGACAGACACATGAGGAGAGGACAGACACATGAGGCGAGGACAGACACATGAGGAGAGGACAGACACATGAGGAGAGAACAGACACATGAGGAGAGGACAGACACATGAGGCGAGGATAGACACATGAGGCGAGGACAGACACATGAGGCGAGGACAGACACATGAGGCGAGGACAGACACATGAGGCGAGGACAGATACATGAGGAGAGGACAGACACATGAGGAGAGGACAGACACATGAGGCGAGGACAGACACATGAGGAGAGGACAGACACATGAGGAGAGAACAGACACATGAGGCGAGGACAGACACATGAGGCAAGGATAGACACATGAGGCGAGGACAGACACATGAGGCGAGGACAGACACATGAGGCGAGGAGAGGACAGATACATGAGGAGAGGACAGACACATGAGGAGAGGACAGACACATGAGGCGAGGACAGATACATGAGGAGAGGACAGACACATGAGGAGAGAACAGACACATGAGGAGAGGACAGACACATGAGGCGAGGATAGACACATGAGGAGAGGACAGACACATGAGGAGAGGACAGACACATGAGGAGAGGACAGACACATGAGGAGAGGACAGACACATGAGGAGAGACACATGAGGAGAGGACAGACACATGAGGAGAGGACAGACTCATGAGGCGAGGACAGAGACATGAGGCGAGGACAGACACATGAGGAGAGCACAGACACATGAGGAGAGGACAGACACATGAGGAGAGGACAGACACATGAGGAGAGGATAGACACATGAGGAGGGGACAGACACATGAGGCGAGGACAGACACATGAGGAGAGGACAGACACATGAGGAGAGGACAGACACATGAGGCGAGGACAGACACATGAGGCGAGGACAGACACATGAGGAGAGGACAGACACATGAGGCGAGGACAGACACATGAGGCGAGGAGAGGACAGTTACATGAAGAGAGGACAGACACATGGGGCGAGGACAGACACATGAGGCGAGGACAGAAACATAAGGCGAGGACAGACACATGAGGAGAGGACAAACACATAAGGCGAGGACAGACACATGGGGCGAGGAAAGGGAAAGACACATGAGGCGAGGACAGACACATGAGGCGAGGACAGACACATGAGGAGAGGACAGACACATGAGGAGAGGACAGACACATGAGGAGAGGACAGACACATGAGGCGAGGACAGATACATGAGGCGAGGACAGACACATGAGGAGAGGACAGACACATAAGGCGAGGAGAGGACAGACACATGTGGCGAGAACAGACACATAGGGCGAGAACAGACACATAGGGCGAGGACAGACACATGAGGAGAGGACAGACACATGAGGCGAGGACAGACACATGAGGCGAGGACAGACACATAAGGCGAGGAGAGGACAGACACATGAGGAGAGGACAGACACATGAGGAGAGGACAGACACATGAGGCGAGGATAGACCGTGAGGAGAGGACAGACACATGAGGCGAGGACAGACACATGAGGCGAGGAGAGGACAGTTACATGAGGAGAGGACAGACACATGAGGCGAGGACAGACACATGAGGCGAGGATAGACACATGAGGAGAGGATAGACACATGAGGAGAGGACAGACACATGAGGAGAGGACAGACACATGAGGAGAGGACAGACACATGAGGCGAGGACAGACACATAAGGCGAGGAGAGGACAGACACATGAGGAGAGGACAGACACATGAGGAGAGGACAGACACATGAGGCAAGGATAGACCGTGAGGAGAGGACAGACACATGAGGCGAGGACAGACACATGAGGCGAGGAGAGGACAGTTACATGAGGAGAGGACAGACACATGAGGCGAGGACAGACACATGAGGCGAGGATAGACACATGAGGAGAGGATAGACACATGAGGAGAGGACAGACACATGAGGAGAGGACAGACACATGAGGAGAGGACAGACACATGAGGAGAGGTCTGACACATGAGGAGAGACACATGAGGAGAGGACAGACACATGAGGAGAGGACAGACACATGAGGCGAGGACAGACACATGAGGCGAGGACAGACACATAAGACGAGGACAGACACATGAGGAGAGGACAGACACATAAGGCGAGGACAGACACATGAGGAGAGGACAGACACATGAGGCGAGGACAGACACATGAGGCGAGGAAAGGGAAAGACACATGAGGCGAGGACAGACACATGAGGCGAGGACAGACACATGAGGCGAGGACGGACACATGAGGTGAGGAGAGACACATGAGGCGAGGACAGACACATGAGGAGAGGACAGACACATGAGGAGAGGACAGACACATGAGGAGAGGACAGACACATAAGGCGAGGACAGACACATGAGGCGAGGAGAGGACAGACACATGAGGCGAGGACAGACACATGAAGATAGGACAGACACATGAGGAGAGGACAGACACATGAGGAGAGAACAGACACATGAGGAGAGGACAGACACATGAGGCGAGGACAGACACATGAGGCGAGGACAGACACATGAGGCGAGGACAGACACATAAGGCGAGGAGAGGACAGACACATGAGGCGAGGACAGACACATAAGGCGAGGACAGACACATGAGGCGAGGCGAGGACAGACACATGAGGCCAGGACAGACACATGAAGAGAGGACAGACACATGAGGAGAGGACAGACACATGAGGAGAGGACAGACACATGAGGTGAGGACAGACACATGAGGCGAGGACTGACACATGAGGAGAGGACAGACACATAAGGCAAGGACAGACACATGAGGAGAGGAGAGGACAGACACATGAGGCGAGGGCAGACACATAAGGCGAGGACAGAGACATGAGGCGAGGACAGACACATGAGGCGAGGACAGACACATGAGGAGAGGACAGACACATGAGGAGAGGACAGACACATGAGGAGAGGACAGACACATGAGGCAAGGACAGACACATAAGGCGAGGACAGACACATGAGGCGAGGACAGAAACATGAGGCGAGGACAGACACATGAGGCGAGGAGAGGACAGACACATGTGGCGAGGACAGACACATGAGGCGAGGACAGACACATGAGGCGAGAACAGACACATAGGGCGAGAACAGACACATAGGGCGAGGACAGACACATGAGGAGAGGACAGACACATGAGGCGAGGACAGACACATGAGGCGAGGACAGACACATAAGGCGAGGAGAGGACAGACACATGAGGAGAGGACAGACACATGAGGAGAGGACAGACACATGAGGCGAGGATAGACACATGAGGAGAGGACAGACACATGAGGCGAGGACAGACACATGAGGCGAGGAGAGGACAGACACATGTGGCGAGGACAGACACATGAGGCGAGAACAGACACATAGGGCGAGAACAGACACATAGGGCGAGGACAGACACATGAGGAGAGGACAGACACATGAGGAGAGGACAGACACATGAGGCGAGGACAGACACATGAGGCGAGGACAGACACATAAGGCGAGGAGAGGACAGACACATGAGGAGAGGACAGACACATGAGGAGAGGACAGACACATGAGGCGAGGATAGACACATGAGGAGAGGACAGACACATGAGGCGAGGACAGACACATGAGGCGAGGAGAGGACAGTTACATGAGGAGAGGACAGACACATGAGGCGAGGACAGACACATGAGGCGAGGATAGACACATGAGGCGAGGACAGACACATGAGGAGAGGACAGACACATGAGGAGAGGACAGACACATGAAGTGAGGACAGACACATGAGGGAAGCAGTCAGCTGTGAGGCGAGGATAGACACATGAGGAGAGGATAGACACATGAGGAGAGGACAGACACATGAGGAGAGGACAGACACATGAGGAGAGGTCTGACACATGAGGAGAGACACATGAGGAGAGGACAGACACATGAGGAGAGGACAGACACATGAGGCGAGGACAGACACATGGGGCGAGGACAGACACATAAGGCGAGGACAGACACATGAGGAGAGGACAGACACATGAGGAGAGGACAGACACATGAGGCGAGGACAGACACATGAGGCGAGGAAAGGGAAAGACACATGAGGCGAGGACAGACACATGAGGCGAGGACAGACACATGAGGCGAGGACAGACACATGAGGCGAGGACGGACACATGAGATGAGGACAGACACATGAGGCGAGGACAGACACATGAGGAGAGGACAGACACATGAGGAGAGGACAGACACATGAGGAGAGGACAGACACATAAGGCGAGGACAGACACATGAGGCGAGGAGAGGACAGACACATGAGGCGAGGACAGACACATGAGGAGAGGACAGACACATGAGGCGAGGACAGACACATGAGGCGAGGACAGACACATGAGGAGAGGACAGACACATGAGGAGAGGACAGACACATGAGGAGAGGACAGACACATGAGGAGAGGACAGACACATGAGGCGAGGACAGACACATGAGGAGAGGACAGACACATAAGGCGAGGAGAGGACAGACACATGAGGCGAGGACAGACACATGAGGAGAGGACAGACACATGAGGAGAGGACAGACACATGAGGAGAGGACAGACACATGAGGCGAGGACAGACACATGAGGAGAGGACAGACACATGAGGAGAGGACAGACACATGAGGAGAGGACAGACACATAAGGCGAGGACAGACACATGAGGCGAGGAGAGGACAGACACATGAGGCGAGGACAGACACATGAGGAGAGGACAGACACATGAGGCGAGGACAGACACATGAGGCGAGGACAGACACATGAGGAGAGGACAGACACATGAGGAGAGGACAGACACATGAGGAGAGGACAGACACATGAGGAGAGGACAGACACATGAGGCGAGGACAGACACATGAGGAGAGGACAGACACATAAGGCGAGGAGAGGACAGACACATGAGGCGAGGACAGACACATGAGGAGAGGACAGACACATGAGGAGAGGACAGACACATGAGGAGAGGACAGACACATAAGGCGAGGACAGACACATGAGGCGAGGAGAGGACAGACACATGAGGAGAGGACAGACACATGAGGAGAGGACAGACACATGAGGCGAGGACAGACACATAAGGCGAGGAGAGGACAGACACATGAGGCGAGGACAGTGTCATAAGGCGAGGACAGACACATGAGGCGAGGCGAGGACAGACACATGAGGCGAGGACAGACACATGAAGAGAGGACAGACACATGAGGAGAGGACAGACACATGAGGTGAGGACAGACACATGAGGCGAGGACTGACACATGAGGAGAGGACAGACACATAAGGCAAGGACAGACACATGAGGAGAGGAGAGGACAGACACATGAGGCGAGGGCAGACACATAAGGCGAGGACAGAGACATGAGGCGAGGACAGACACATGAGGCGAGGACAGACACATGAGGAGAGACACATGAGGCGAGGAAAGGGAAAGACACATGAGGCGAGGACAGACACATAAGGCGAGGACAGACACATGAGGCGAGGAGAGGACAGACACATGAGGCGAGGACAGACACATGAGGATAGGACAGACACATGAGGAGAGGACAGACACATGAGGAGAGGACAGACACATGAGGCGAGGACAGACACATAAGGCGAGGAGAGGACAGACACATGAGGCGAGGACAGTGTCATAAGGCGAGGACAGACACATGAGGCGAGGCGAGGACAGACACATGAGGCGAGGACAGACACATGAAGAGAGGACAGACACATGAGGAGAGGACAGACACATGAGGTGAGGACAGACACATGAGGCGAGGACTGACACATGAGGAGAGGACAGACACATAAGGCAAGGACAGACACATGAGGAGAGGAGAGGACAGACACATGAGGCGAGGGCAGACACATGAGGCGAGGACAGACACATGAGGAGAGGACAGACACATGAGGAGAGGACAGACACATGAGGAGAGGACAGACACATGAGGCAAGGACAGACACATAAGGCGAGGACAGACACATGAGGCGAGGACAGAAACATGAGGCGAGGACAGACACATGAGGCGAGGAGAGGACAGACACATGAGGCGAGGACAGACACATAAGGCGAGGACAGAAACATGAGGCGAGGACAGACACATGAGGCGAGGAGAGGACAGACACATGAGGCGAGGACAGACACATGTGGGAAGCAGTGAGGGAGTTATATCTCGCAGGCAGACGGCTGATCACTCACCAGTAATCTTATCCAGAAGAGAAACGTCCTGAACCTCAACCGGCAGAGCACCGATCCTCTGGTGTACGGCGGCATCGCCAGACGCTGCATTCTCCAACTCCTGCAGTGCATGGATCAGATCTGTCGTCTGCAAGGAACAGCAAATACATGTATCTGCATACACCGGCAATGGAGGTAACCTATGAGCTCCGATCACACGCTTTACCACTGACACTGATCACATGCTCTACCACTGACACTGACTACATGCTCCAGCACTGACACTGATCACACACTGACCACACGCTCCACCACTGACACTGATCACATACTGACACTGACCACACTGACACTGAGCACACGCTCCACCACTGACACTGATCACATACTGACACTGACCACACTGACACTGACCACACGCTCCACCACTGACACTGATCACATACTAACACTGACCACACTGACACTGAGCACACGCTCCACCACTGACACTGATCACATGCTCTACCACTGACACTGACTACATGCTCCAGCACTGACACTGATCACACACTGACCACACGCTCCACCACTGACACTGATCACATACTGACACTGACCACACTGACACTGAGCACACGCTCCACCACTGACACTGATCACACTGACACTTATCACATGCTCCAGATTTGTCGATGTGTTTGAGGGATTAGATTACAAATGTGATCTTCATGAAGATTGACCGATTGGGTTACTTTAATCTTCTCTCAAAGGGAATATTTTTGTATTCTGAGCACAGAAAGATTTGAACTATTTTTTCAAACTGCAAACTATTGTCCTGTTATCTTGAGATCTGCATCATCCTTACTAAATGATAAGGCTGGTAGAACAGTTTGCCAGCGGAACAGTTTCTGGCAAATAACAACTGTTTCCATTTTACTGCAAATTTTCACGGTAAAAGTTTGCGTTCACATTTACCATTGAAATCAATGACGGCCAATTTTACCAGATAATAGCAAAGCCCTCATAGACGCCAGAATCACCACATTTTCTGGGTATGCGAAGGAGAACTATGAGGAAAAAAAAGATTTTTTTAACCCCCCTGGCGGTATTCCTGAGCTGAGCTCAGGCTGAGTGCAGATAGCGGTATTCCCGAGCTGAGCTCAGGCTGAGTGCCGATAGCGGTATTCCCGAGCTGAGCTCAGGCTGAGTGCTGATAGCGGTATTCCCGAGCTGAGCTCAGGCTGAGTGCTGATGGCGGTATTCCCGAGCTGAGCTCAGGCTGAGTGCAGATAGCGGTATTCCCGAGCTGAGCTCAGGCTGAGTGCCGATAGCGGTATTCCCGAGCTGAGCTCAGGCTGAGTGCTGATAGCGGTATTCCCGAGCTGAGCTCAGGCTGAGTGCCGATAGCGGTATTCCCGAGCTGAGCTCAGGCTGAGTGCCGATAGCGGTATTCCCGAGCTGAGCTCAGGCTGAGTGCTGATAGCGGTATTTCCGAGCCGAGCTCAGGCTAAGTGCTGATAGCGGTATTCCCGAGCTGAGCTCAGGCTGAGTGCTGATGGCGGTATTCCCGAGCTGAGCTCAGGCTGAGGGCTGATAGCGGTATTCCCGAGCTGAGCTCAGGCTGAGTGCTGATAGCGGTATTCCCGAGCTGAGCTCAGGCTGAGGGCTGATAGCGGTATTCCCGAGCTGAGCTCAGGCTGAGTGCTGATAGCGGTATTCCCGAGCTGAGCTCAGGCTGAGTGCTGATAGCGGTATTCCCGAGCTGAGCTCAGGCTGAGTGCTGATAGCGGTATTCCCGAGCTGAGCTCAGGCTGAGTGCTGATAGCGGTATTCCCGAACTGAGCTCAGGCTGAGTGCTGATAGCGGTATTCCTGAGCTGAGCTCAGGCTGAGTGCTGATAGCGGTATTCCCGAGCTGAGCTCAGGCTAAGTGCTGATAGCGGTATTCCCGAGCTGAGCTCAGGCTGAGTGTTGATAGCGGTATTCCCGAGCTGAGCTCAGGCTGAGTGCTGATTAGTGTTGGGCGAACACCTAGATGTTCGGGTCCGCGAACGTTCGCCGAACATCGCTGCGATGTTCGGGTGTTCGCGCCGAACTCCGAACATAATGGAAGTCAATGGGGACCCGAACTTTCGTGCTTTGTAAAGCTTCCTTAGATGCTACATACCCCAAATTAGCAGGGTATGTGCACCTTGGGAGTGGGTACAAGAGGAAAAAAAATATTTGAAAAAGAGCTTATAGTTTTTGAGAAAATTGATTGTAAAGTTTCAAAGGAAAAACTGTCTTTTAAATGTGGAAAATGTCATGTTTCTTTGCACAGGTAACATGCTTTTTTTCGCCATGCAGTCATAAATGTAATACAGAGAAGAGGTTCCAGGAAAAGGGACCGGTAACGCTAACCCAGCACCAGCAGCAGCACACGTGATGGAACAGGAGGAGGCGCAGGAGGAGAAGGCCACGCTTTGTGAGACACAACAACCCAGGCCTTGCATGAGGACAAGAAGCGTGCGGATAGCATGCTTTGTACTGCCATGCAGTCATAAATGTAATAAAGATAAGTGGTTCAATAAACAGGGACCACGCGGCAACGCTAACCCAGCAGCAGCAGACGTGATGGAACAGGAGGAGGCGCAGGAGGAGAAGGCCACGCTTTGTAAGACACAACAACTCAGGCCTTGCATGAGGTACCGCCATGCAGTCATAAATGTAATAAAGATAAGTGGTTCAATAAACAGGGACCACGCGGCAACGCTAACCCAGCAGCAGCAGACGTGATGGAACAGGAGGAGGCGCAGGAGGAGAAGGCCACGCTTTGTGAGACACAACAACCCAGGCCTTGCATGAGGACAAGAAGCGTGCGGATAGCATGCTTTGTACCGCCATGCAGTCATAAATGTAATAAAGATAAGTGGTTCAATAAACAGGGACCACGCGGCAACGCTAACCCAGCAGCAGCAGACGTGATGGAACAGGAGGAGGCGCAGGAGGAGAAGGCCACGCTTTGTGAGACACAACAACCCAGGCCTTGCATGAGGACAAGAAGCGTGCGGATAGCATGCTTTGTACCGCCATGCAGTCATAAATGTAATAAAGATAAGTGGTTCAATAAACAGGGACCACGTGGCAACGCTAACCCAGCAGCAGCAGACGTAATGGAACAGGAGGAGGCGCAGGAGGAGAAGGCCACGCTTTGTGAGACACAACAACCCAGGCCTTGCATGAGGACAAGAAGCGTGCGGATAGCATGCTTTGTACCGCCATGCAGTCATAAATGTAATAAAGATAAGAGGTTCCATAAACAGGGACCGGCAACGCTAACCCAGCAGCAGCAGCAGCAGCAGCACACGTGATGGAACAGGAGCAGGCGCAGGAGGAGAAGGCCATGCTTTTTGAGACACAACAACCCAGGCCTTGCATGAGGACAAAAAGCGTGCGGATAGCATGCTTTGTACCGCCATGCAGTCATAAATGTAATAAAGATAAGTGGTTCAATAAACAGGGACCGGAAACGCTACACCATCCCAGATGTTCATTGGTCATGTTACTTGGTTGGGGTCCTGGAGTGTTGCGTAGTCATTTACAATCCAGGATTGATTCATTTTAATTTGAGTCAGACGGTCTGCATTTTCTGTGGAGAGGCGGATACGCCGATCTGTGACGATGCCTCCGGCAGCACTGAAACAGCGTTCCGACATAACGCTGGCTGCCGGGCAAGCCAGCACCTCTATTGCGTACATTGCCAGTTCGTGCCAGGTGTCTAGCTTCGATACCCAATAGTTGAAGGGTGCAGATGGATTGTTCGACACAGCTACGTCATCTGACATGTAGTCCTTGACCATCTTCTCCAGGCGATCGGTGTTGGAGGTGGATCTGCACGCTTGCTGTTCAGTGGGCTGCTGCTGCATGGGTGTCAGAAAATTTTCGCACTCCAAGGACACTGCCGATACCATTCCCTTTTGGGCACTAGCTGCGGCTTGCGTTGTTTGCTGCCCTCCTGGTCGTCCTGGGTTTGCGGAAGTCAGTCTGTCGGCGTACAACTGGCTAGAGGAGGGGGAGGATGTCAATCTCCTCTCTAAAGTCTCCACAAGGGCCTGCTGGTATTCTTCCATTTTGACCTGTCTGACTCTTTCTTCAAGCAGTTTTGGAACATTGTGTTTGTACCGTGGATCCAGAAGGGTATAAACCCAGTAATTGGTGTTGTCCAGAATGCGCACAATGCGTGGGTCACGTTCAATGCAGTCTAGCATGAATTGAGCCATGTGTGCCAGAGTCCTACCAGAATCCTCATCATCCTCTTGTGAGCGTTGTGATAGTTGTTGTGATGCATCATAGTCGTCACCTTCCTCCTGGTCTGCTTCTGCTGACCATTCGCGCTGAATTGTGGAAGTCCAACGTGCACCGCTCTGGCCCTCGTCAGTGGTGGCATGAAATTCCTGCTCCAACTCCAGCTGTTCCTCCTCCTCTTCTTCGTCATAGCTGCTGGGGCCAGCGTTCCCTGAGGCGGATGGCCTGATGTTGGTACCATCACGCTGATCGTTTTCTCCTTCAGATTCCCCCAGTTGCATCATGACAGCTGTTTCCTTGATTTTCAACATTGACCTCTTCAGTAAACACAGCAGTGGTATGGTAATGCTGACTGAAGAGTTGTCACTGCTCACAAGCAACGTGGATTGCTCAAAATTTTGGAGGACTTGGCAGAGGTCCAACATGTTGGCCCAATCGGATCCACAGAAGCTTGGCAGCTGTCCGGATGCGCCTCGGTACTGCGCCGTCATGTACTGGACCACTGCTCTCTTCTGCTCACAAAAGCGGGCTAGCATGTGCAGCGTAGAATTCCAGCGCGTAGGGACATCACACAGCAAGCGATGGTGGGGGAGATTGAAGCGCTCCTGCATCTTGGCGAGTGCCCCCGAAGCAGTACTGGAATTTCTACAATGTTTGGCCACTCGACGCACCTTCAACAGAAGATCGGCCACGCCTGGGTATGTCCTCAGGAACCGCTGAACTACTAGGTTCATCACGTGCGCCAGGCAAGGGATGTGTGTCAGCTTAGCCAACCTTAAAGCGCGAATGAGATTACTCCCATTATCACACACAACCATGCCCGGTTTCAGGTCCAGCGGTGCCAGCCACAAATCCGTCTGTTCCTTTATTCCCTTCCAAATTTCCTCCCCTGTGTGCTGCTTATCCCCAAGGCAGATCAGCTTCAGCAACGCTTGCTGACGCATGCCAACAGCTGTGCTGCACTGCTTCCACGATCCTACTGCTGCTGGGTTAGCGTTTCCGGATGAGGTACAGCTTTGAGATGCGTTGGAGGAGAAGGAGTCAGAGAGGTAGGTGCTGCTGTTGTTATCCAGTGGGAGGGACGGCGGTGCAGCTGTTTGCGGCGTGGGCAACACCCGCGCCGTAGCAGGTGAGGAATCGCTGCCAGGCTCCACAAGGTTCACCCAGTGCGCGGTAAGGGAGATGTATCGACCCTGGCCGAACGCACTCGTCCAGGTGTCACTGGTGAGGTGAACCTTGCAGGCAACGGCATTCTTCAAGCTTCGGGTTATTTTGCTGACCACGTGCTCATGCAACTCAGGCACTGCAGAGCGCGCAAAGTGGTAGCGGCTGGGAACCACGTAACGTGGGATGGCCACTGACATCATGCCCTTGAAGCTGTTTGTCTCCACCACTCAATATGGCAGCATTTCGCAGGCCAGAAGCTTGGCTATGCTGGCTGTTAGTGCCACGGCCCGGGGGTCATTTGCTGGCAATTTCCTCTTGCGCTCAAACATCTCCGACACAGACAACTGAACCGTAGGGCTGCACACGGAAGGGCTGTTGGTTGTTGTGTTTGATGAAGACTGGGAGACCTCAAGAGCACTATTCCGGAAAGTGACAGCGTCAGCGTCGTCTGATGTTTGTGAATGTTGTGAACCACGCAATGGCTGGGCTACTGCTGCTGCTGAGGCGGGTCTGGTGGTGAGTCTGGTGAACCCAAGGGAGGCAGTGTTGCTGGTACCCTGTCCTGCCGCATTTGCCCACAGAGTGGGATGTTTGGATACCATGTGGCGGCTCATGCTGGTGGTGGAGAGGTTGTTAATATGTTTCCCCCTGCTCAGGCGGGTCTTGCACACCTTGTAAATCGCCATGGTAACATCCTCAGTGCAGTCTTCAAAGAAAGCCCAGACTTTGGAGCACCTGCCTCCTTGCTGGCGATTTCTGTTTGCTCCTCTTTTGCCTCTCACTTGAACTTCCACGCTTGTGGTGCCTGAAATTGCGCGCCGCCTACCTTGTGGCACAAGGCGAACTCGTGCAGCAGTGGGTTCTTCAACAGACTCATCTGTGCTGCTGCTACGACGGCGATGTTCTCGTTCACAAACAAAATCTGGGTCTATGTCCACACTGTCCATACCCTCCTCTTCCATCTCCTGAAACTCGTCATATGTCATTGTGGGGGGCCGCCGCCGTGGAGTAGAGCTCCCCAGAACAACCTCTGCGCAGCACACTCCAACGTCGTCTTCCAGATCTTGTCGGCCGACCTCCTGCAATTGCAACCCCTCCTGCCCAACTTGCTCTGGGATTTGGGTTTCCGAGTCCTCCTCGGACTCGCCTTGTATTTCAGTGCCCGGTGCATTTCCCACAGTTAATGGTTGTGAATCCGGGCACAACATTTCTGGCTGTTCCTCCATTGACCTTTGAAAGGTGGAAGTTTGTTGGGCTGGGAATAGCTCCTGCGAATACCCCATTGTGTCCTGAGGTAATTCATCGGACTGGTTATCTGGCAGTTGTGTGCGTGGTGTCACTGCCGGTTGTGTCAGCTTTGTGCCCACTGGCTCCTTGTAACTGGCTGAGGACTCGGACCTCGTGCGTGATGTGCTGGTGCTGCTTAACCCACTGCTGGACGCTTGAGAGGTCATCCAAGTAATTATCTGGTCCTGTTCTTTTGGATTTGTGAGGGTTGTTGTCCTGGACAACATGGGCGGTATTGAGTGGGTTTTCTTGGGTGCTCCCCTGTGGCCTGTACGTGAACCGTCAGGGGAAACACCTCTTCCCTTGCCCCTCCCTCTTTCACCGGATTTCTTCCTCATTTCACTTATCCTTACAGTACACGCTGACTGGCAGCAGTACAGTGGCAGTACAGAAATGCTATACAGTACCACTATTCCCAGCAGCGACACAGAGCACAATGCTATACAGTGGCGGGTGAGCAGTGTACCACTATTCCCAGCAGCGACACAGAGCACAATGCTATACAGTGGCGGGTGAGCGGTGTACCACTATTCCCAGCAGCGACACAGAGCACAATGCTATACAGTGGGGGGTGAGCGGTGTACTACTATTCCCAGCAGACACAGAGTGGCAGTAAACAGAATGCTATATAGTGTGGCTGAGCGAGGTACACAGAGTGGCAGTAAACAGAATGCTATATAGTGTGGCTGAGCGAGCGGTGTACTACTATTCCCAGCAGACACAGAACAGTAAACAGAATGCTATATAGTGTGGCTGAGCGAGGTACACAGAGTGGCAGTAAACAGAATGCTATATAGTGTGGCTGAGCGACCGGTGTACTACTATTCCCAGCAGACACAGAACAGTAAACAGAATGCTATATAGTGTGGCTGAGCGAGGTACACAGAGTGGCAGTAAACAGAATGCTATATAGTGTGGCTGAGCGAGCGGTGTACTACTATTCCCAGCAGACACAGAACAGTAAACAGAATGCTATATTGTGTGGCTGAGCGGTGTACCACTATTCCCAGCAGCGACACACAGCACAATGCTATACAGTGGCGGGTGAGCGGTGTACCACTATTCCCAGCAGTGACACAGAGCACAATGCTATACAGTGGCGGGTGAGCGGTGTACTACTATTCCCAGAAGACACAGAGTGGCAGTAAACAGAATGCTATATAGTGTGGCTGAGCGAGGTACACAGAGTGGCAGTAAACAGAATGCTATATAGTGTGGCTGAGCGAGCGGTGTACTACTATTCCCAGCAGACACAGAACAGTAAACAGAATGCTATATAGTGTGGCTGAGCGGTGTACCACTATTCCCAGCAGCGACACAGAGCACAATGCTATACAGTGGCGGGTGAGCGGTGGACCACTATTCCCAGCAGCGACACAGAGCACAATGCTATACAGTGGCGGGTGAGCGGTGTACTACTATTCCCAGCAGACACAGAGTGGCAGTAAACAGAATGCTATATAGTGTGGCTGAGCGAGGAACACAGAGTGGCAGTAAACAGAATGCTATATAGTGTGGCTGAGCGAGCGGTGTACTACTATTCCCAGCAGACACAGAACAGTAAACAGAATGCTATATAGTGTGGCTGAGCGAGGTACACAGAGTGGCAGTAAACAGAATGCTATATAGTGTGGCTGAGCGAGCGGTGTACTACTATTCCCAGCAGACACAGAACAGTAAACAGAATGCTATATAGTGTGGCTGAGCGGTGTACCACTATTCCCAGCAGCGACACAGAGCACAATGCTATACAGTGGCGGGTGAGCGGTGGACCACTATTCCCAGCAGCAACACAGAGCACAATGCTATACAGTGGCGGGTGAGCGGTGTACTACTATTCCCAGCAGACAAAGAGTGGCAGTAAACAGAATGCTATATAGTGTGGCTGAGCGAGGTACACAGAGTGTCAGTAAACAGAATGCTATATAGTGTGGCTGAGTGAGCGGTGTACTACTATTCCCAGCAGACACAGAACAGTAAACAGAATGCTATATAGTGTGGCTGAGCGAGGTACACAGAGTGGCAGTAAACAGAATGCTATATAGTGTGGCTGAGCGAGCGGTGTACTACTATTCCCAGCAGACACAGAACAGTAAACAGAATGCTATATAGTGTGGCTGAGCGGTGTACCACTATTCCCAGCAGCGACACACAGCACAATGCTATACAGTGGCGGGTGAGCGGTGTACCACTATTCCCAGCAGCGACACAGAGCACAATGCTATACAGTGGCGGGTGAGCGGTGTACTACTATTCCCGGAAGACACAGAGTGGCAGTAAACAGAATGCTATATAGTGTGGCTGAGCGAGGTACACAGAGTGGCAGTAAACAGAATGCTATATAGTGTGGCTGAGCGAGCGGTGTACTACTATTCCCAGCAGACACAGAACAGTAAACAGAATGCTATATAGTGTGGCTGAGCGGTGTACCACTATTCCCAGCAGCGACACAGAGCACAATGCTATACAGTGGCGGGTGAGCGGTGGACCACTATTCCCAGCAGCGACACAGAGCACAATGCTATACAGTGGCGGGTGAGCGGTGTACTACTATTCCCAGCAGACAAAGAGTGGCAGTAAACAGAATGCTATATAGTGTGGCTGAGCGAGGTACACAGAGTGGCAGTAAACAGAATGCTATATAGTGTGGCTGAGCGAGCGGTGTACTACTATTCCCAGCAGACACAGAACAGTAAACAGAATGCTATATAGTGTGGCTGAGCGAGGTACACAGAGTGGCAGTAAACAGAATGCTATATAGTGTGGCTGAGCGAGCGGTGTACTACTATTCCCAGCAGACACAGAACAGTAAACAGAATGCTATATAGTGTGGCTGAGCGGTGTACCACTATTCCCAGCAGCGACACACAGCACAATGCTATACAGTGGCGGGTGAGCGGTGTACCACTATTCCCAGCAGCGACACAGAGCACAATGCTATACAGTGGCGGGTGAGCGGTGTACTACTATTCCCAGAAGACACAGAGTGGCAGTAAACAGAATGCTATATAGTGTGGCTGAGCGAGGTACACAGAGTGGCAGTAAACAGAATGCTATATAGTGTGGCTGAGCGAGCGGTGTACTACTATTCCCAGCAGACACAGAACAGTAAACAGAATGCTATATAGTGTGGCTGAGCGGTGTACCACTATTCCCAGCAGCGACACAGAGCACAATGCTATACAGTGGCGGGTGAGCGGTGTACCACTATTCCCAGCAGCGACACAGAGCACAATGCTATACAGTGGCGGGTGAGCGGTGTACCACTATTCCCAGCAGCGACACAGAGCACAATGCTATACAGTGGCGGGTGAGCGGTGTACCACTATTCCCAGAAGACACAGAGTGGCAGTAAACAGAATGCTATATAGTGTGGCTGAGCGAGCGGTGGACTACTATTCCCAGCAGACACAGAACAGTAAACAGAATGCTATATAGTGTGGCTGAGCGAGGTACACAGAGTGGCAGTAAACAGAATGCTGAGCGAGCGGTGTACTAATATTCCCAGCAGCGACACAATGACTGGGGGGACCCTGGCTAGCGTGGCTGGAGCGCGAACTACCCTGCCTGCCTACCCAAAGCTAAACCCACAGACAAATGGCGGAAATATGACGTGGTTTGGGTATTTATTTACCCGAACCACGTGACAGTTCGGCCAATTAGAGCGCATTCGGGTCCGAACCACGTGACCCGTTCGGCCAATCACATCGCTAGCCGAATGTTCGGGGAACGTTCGGCCATGCGCTCTTAGTTCGGCCATGCGGCCGAACGGTTTGGCCGAACACCATCAGGTGTTCGGCCGAACTCGAACATCGCCCGAACAGGGTGATGTTCTGCAGAACCCGAACAGTGGCGAACACTGTTCGCCCAACACTAGTGCTGATAGCGATATTCCCGAGCTGAGCTCAGGCTGAGTGCTGATAGCGGTATTCCCGAGCTGAGCTCAGGCTGAGTGCTGATAGCGGTATTCCCGAGCTGAGCTCAGGCTGAGTGCTGATAGCGGTATTCCCGAACTGAGCTCAGGCTGAGTGCTGATAGCGGTATTCCCGAGCTGAGCTCAGGCTGAGTGCTGATAGCGGTATTCCCGAGCTGAGCTCAGGCTAAGTGCTGATAGCGGTATTCCCGAGCTGAGCTCAGGCTGAGGGCTGATAGCGGTATTCCCGAGCTGAGCTCAGGCAGAGGGCTGATAGCGGTCTTCCCGAGCTGAGCTCAGGCTGAGTGCTGATAGCGGTATTCCCGAGCTGAGCTCAGGCTGAGGGCTGATAGCGGTATTCCCGAGCTGAGCTCAGGCTGAGTGCTGATAGCGGTATTCCCGAGCTGAGCTCAGGCTGAGTGCTGATGGCGGTATTCCCGAGCTGAGCTCCGGCTGAGTGCTGATAGCAGTATTCCCGAGCTGAGCTCAGGCTGAGTGCTGATAGCGGTATTCCCGAACTGAGCTCAGGCTGAGTGCTGATAGCGGTATTCCCGAGCTGAGCTCAGGCTGAGTGCTGATAGCGGTATTCCCGAGCTGAGCTCAGGCTAAGTGCTGATAGCGGTATTCCCGAGCTGAGCTCAGGCTGAGGGCTGATAGCGGTATTCCCGAGCTGAGCTCAGGCAGAGGGCTGATAGCGGTCTTCCCGAGCTGAGCTCAGGCTGAGTGCTGATAGCGGTATTCCCGAGCTGAGCTCAGGCTGAGGGCTGATAGCGGTATTCCCGAGCTGAGCTCAGGCTGAGTGCTGATAGCGGTATTCCCGAGCTGAGCTCAGGCTGAGTGCTGATGGCGGTATTCCCGAGCTGAGCTCCGGCTGAGTGCTGATAGCGGTATTCCCGAGCTGAGCTCAGGCTGAGTGCTGATAGCGGTATTCCCGAACTGAGCTCAGGCTGAGTGCTGATGGCGGTATTCCCGAGCTGAGCTCAGGCTGAGTGCTGATGGCGGTATTCCCGAGCTGAGCTCAGGCTGAATGCTGATAGCGGTAGTCCCGAGCCGAGCTCCGGCTGAGTGCTGATGGCGGTATTCCCGAGCCGAGCTGGGGCTGAGTGCTCATGGCGGTATTCCCGAGCCGAGCTCGGGCTGAGTGCTGATGGCGGTATTCCCGAGCCAAGCTCAGGCTGAGTGCTGATGGCGGTATTCCCGAGCCGAGCTCGGGCTGAGTGCTGATGGCGGTATTCCCGAGCCGAGCTCGGGCTGAGTGCTGATGGCGGTATTCCCGAGCCGAGCTCGGGCTGAGTGCTGATGGCGGTATTCCCGAGCCGAGCTCCGGCTGAGTGCTGATGGCGGTATTCCCGAGCCGAGCTGGGGCTGAGTGCTCATGGCGGTATTCCCGAACCGAGCTCGGGCTGAGTGCTGATGGCGGTATTCCCGAGCCGAGCTCCGGCTGAGTGCTGATGGCGGTATTCCCGAGCCGAGCTGGGGCTGAGTGCTCATGGCGGTATTCCCGAGCCGAGCTCGGGCTGAGTGCTGATGGCGGTATTCCCGAGCCGAGCTCAGGCTGAGTGCTGATGGCGGTATTCCCGAGCCGAGCTCGGGCTGAGTGCTGATGGCGGTATTCCCGAGCCGAGCTCGGGCTGAGTGCTGATGGCGGTATTCCCGAGCCGAGCTCGGGCTGAGTGCTGATGGCGGTATTCCCGAGCCGAGCTCGGGCTGAGTGCTGATGGCGGTATTCCCGAGCCGAGCTCGGGCTGAGTGCTGATGGCGGTATTCCCGAGCCGAGTTCGGGCTGAGTGCTGATGGCGGTATTGCCGAGCCGAGCTCGGGCTGAATGCTGATGGCGGTATTCCCGAGCCGAGCTCCGGCTGAGTGCTGATGGCGGTATTCCCGAGCCGAGCTGGGGCTGAGTGCTCATGGCGGTATTCCCGAGCCGAGCTCGGGCTGAGTGCTGATGGCGGTATTCCCGAGCCGAGGCTGAGTGCTGATGGCGGTATTCCCGAGCCGAGCTCGGGCTGAGTGCTGATGGCGGTATTCCCGAGCCGAGCTCGGGCTGCGTGCTGATGGCGGTATTCCCGAGCCGAGCTCGGGCTGAGTGCTGATGGCGGTATTCCCGAGCCGAGCTCCGGCTGAGTGCTGATGGCGGTATTCCCGAGCCGAGCTGGGGCTGAGTGCTCATGGCGGTATTCCCGAGCCGAGCTCGGGCTGAGTGCTGATGGCGGTATTCCCGAGCCGAGCTCGGGCTGAGTGCTGATGGCGGTATTCCCGAGCCGAGCTCGGGCTGAGTGCTGATGGCGGTATTCCCGAGCCGAGCTCGGGCTGAGTGCTGATGGCGGTATTCCCGAGCCGAGCTCGGGCTGAGTGCTGATGGCGGTATTCCCGAGCCGAGCTCAGGCTGAGTGCTGATGGCGGTATTGCCGAGCCGAGCTCGGGCTGAATGCTGATGGCGGTATTCCCGAGCCGAGCTCGGGCTGAGTGCTGATGGCGGTATTCCCGAGCCGAGCTCGGGCTGACTGCTGATGGCGGTATTCCCGAGCTCGGGCTGAGTGCTGATGGCGGTATTCCCGAGCCGAGCTCGGGCTGAGTGCTGATGGCGGTATTCCCGAGCCGAGCTCCGGCTGAGTGCTGATGGCGGTATTCCCGAGCCGAGCTCGGGCTGAGTGCTGATGGCGGTATTCCCGAGCCGAGCTCGGGCTGAGTGCTGATTGGTGGTATTCCCGAGCCGAGTTTGGGCTGAGTGCTGATGGCGGTATTCCCGAGCCGAGCTCCGGCTGAGTGCTGATGGCGGTATTCCCGAGCCGAGCTCGGGCTGAGTGCTGATGGCGGTACTCCCGAGCCGAGCTCGGGCTGAGTGCTGATGGCGGTATTCCTGAGCCGAGCTCCGGCTGAGTGCTGATGGCGGTATTCCCGAGCCGAGCTCGGGCTGAGTGCTGATGGCGGTATTCCCGAGCCGAGCTCGGGCTGAGTGCTGATGGCGGTATTCCCGAGCCGAGCTCGGGCTGCGTGCTGATGGCGGTATTCCCAAGCTAAGCTCGGGCTGAGTGCTGATTGGCGGTATTCCCGAGCTGAGCTCGGGCTGAGTGCTGATGGCGGTATTCCCGAGCTGAGCTCGGGCTGAGTGCTGATGGCGGTATTCCCGAGCCGAGCTCCGGCTGAGTGCTGATGGCGGTATTCCCAAGCTAAGCTCGGGCTGAGTGCTGATTGGCGGTATTCCCGAGCTGAGCTCGGGCTGAGTGCTGATGGCGGTATTCCCGAGCCGAGCTCCGGCTGAGTGCTGATGGCGGTATTCCCGAGCCGAGCTCGGGCTGAGTGCTGATGGCGGTATTCCCGAGCCGAGCTTGGGCTGAGTGCTGATGGCGGTATTCCCGAGCCGAGCTCGGGCTGAGTGCTGATGGCGGTATTCCCGAGCTGAGCTTCCGGCTGAGTGCTGATGGCGGTATTCCCGAGCCGAGCTCGGGCTGAGTGCTGATGGCGGTATTCCCGGGCCGAGCTCGGGCTGAGTGCTGATGGCGGTATTCCCAAGCCGAGCTCCGGCTGAGTGCTGATGGCGGTATTCCCGAGCCGAGCTCGGGCTGAGTGCTGATGGCGGTATTCCCGAGCCGAGCTCGGGCTGAGTGCTGATGGCGGTATTCCCGAGCCGAGCTCGGGCTAAGTGCTGATGGCGGTATTTCCGAGTCGAGCTCGGGCTGAGTGCTGATGGCGGTATTCCCGAGCCGAGCTGGGGCTGAGTGCTGATGGCGGTATTCCCGAGCCGAGCTCGGGCTGAGTGCTGATGGCGGTATTCCCGAGCCGAGCTCGGGCTGCGTGCTGATGGCGGTATTCCCGAGCCGAGCTCGGGCTGAGTGCTGATGGCGGTATTCCCGAGCCGAGCTCCGGCTGAGTGCTGATGGCGGTATTCCCGAGCCGAGCTGGGGCTGAGTGCTCATGGCGGTATTCCCGAGCCGAGCTCGGGCTGAGTGCTGATGGCGGTATTCCCGAGCCGAGCTCGGGCTGAGTGTTGATGGCGGTATTCCCGAGCCGAGCTCGGGCTGCGTGCTGATGGCGGTATTCCCGAGCCGAGCTCGGGCTGAGTGCTGATGGCGGTATTCCCGAGCCGAGCTCCGGCTGAGTGCTGATGGCGGTATTCCCGAGCCGAGCTGGGGCTGAGTGCTCATGGCGGTATTCCCGAGCCGAGCTCGGGCTGATGGCGGTATTCCCGAGCCGAGCTCGGGCTGAGTGCTGATGGCGGTATTCCCGAGCCGAGCTCGGGCTGAATGCTGATGGCGGTATTCCCGAGCCGAGCTCGGGCTGAGTGCTGATGGCGGTATTCCCGAGCCGAGCTCGGGCTGAGTGCTGATGGCGGTATTCCCGAGCCGAGCTCGGGCTGAGTGCTGATGGCGGTATTCCCGAGCCGAGCTCGGGCTGAATGCTGATGGCGGTATTCCCGAGCCGAGTTCGGGCTGAGTGCTGATGGCGGTATTCCCGAGCCGAGCTCGGGCTGAGTGCTGATGGCGGTATTCCCGAGCCGAGCTCGGGCTGAGTGCTGATGGCGGTATTCCCGAGCCGAGCTCGGGCTGAGTGCTGATGGCGGTATTCCCGAGCCGAGCTCAGGCTGAGTGCTGATGGCGGTATTCCTGAGCCGAGCTCCGGCTGAGTGCTGATGGCGGTATTCCCGAGCCGAGCTCGGGCTGAGTGCGGATGGCGGTATTCCCGAGCCAAGCTCGGGCTGCGTGCTGATGGCGGTATTCCCAAGCTAAGCTCGGGCTGAGTGCTGATTGGCGGTATTCCCGAGCTGAGCTCGGGCTGAGTGCTGATGGCGGTATTCCCGAGCTGAGCTCGGGCTGAGTGCTGATGGCGGTATTCCCGAGCTGAGCTCGGGCTGAGTGCTGATGGCGGTATTCCCGAGCCGAGCTCCGGCTGAGTGCTGATGGCGGTATTCCCGAGCCGAGCTCGGGCTGAGTGCTGATGGCGGTATTCCCGAGCCGAGCTCGGGCTGAGTGCTGATGGCGGTATTCCCGAGCCGAGCTCGGGCTGAGTGCTGATGGAGGTATTCCCGAGCCGAGCTCCGGCTGAGTGCTGATGGCGGTATTCCCGGGCCGAGCTCGGGCTGAGTGCTGATGGCGGTATTCCTGGGCCGAGCTCAGGCTGAGTGCTGATGGCCGTATTCCCGAGCCGAGCTCCGGCTGAGTGCTGATGGCGGTATTCCCGAGCCGAGCTCGGGCTGAGTGCTGATGGCGGTATTCCCGAGCCGAGCTCGGGCTGAGTGCTGATGGCGGTATTCCCGAGCCGAGCTCGGGCTGCGTGCTGATGGCGGTATTCCCGAGCCGAGCTCGGGCTAAGTGCTGATTGGCGGTATTCCCGTGCTGAGCTCGGGCTGAGTGCTGATTGGCGGTATTCCCGAGCTGAGTGCTGATGGCGGTATTCCCGAGCTGAGCTCGGGCTGAGTGCTGATGGCGGTATTCCTGAGCTGAGCTCGGGCTGAGTGCTGATGGCGGTATTCCCGAGCTGAGCTCGGGCTGAGTGCCGATGGCGGTATTCCCGAGCTGAGCTCGGGCTGAGTGCTGATGGCGGTATTCCCGAGCTGAGCTCGGGCTGAGTGCTGATGGCGGTATTCCCGAGCCGAGCTCTGGCTGAGTGCTGATGGCGGTATTCCCGAGCCGAGCTCGGGCTGAGTGCTGATGGCGGTATTCCCGAGCCGAGCTCGGACTGAGTGCTGATGACAGTTTTCCCGAGCCGAGCTCGGGCTGAGTGCTGATGGCGGTATTCCTGAGCCGAGCTCGGGCTGAGTGCTGATGGCGGTATTCCCGAGCCGAGCTCTGGCTGAGTGCTGATGGCGGTATTCCCGAGCCGAGCTCTGGCTGAGTGCTGATGGCGGTATTCCCGAGCCGAGCTCGGGCTGAGTGCTGATGGCGGTATTCCCGAGCCGAGCTCGGACTGAGTGCTGATGACAGTTTTCCCGAGCCGAGCTCGGGCTGAGTGCTGATGGCGGTATTCCTGAGCCGAGCTCGGGCTGAGTGCTGATGGCGGTATTCCCGAGCCGAGCTCGGGCTGAGTGCTAATGGCGGTATTCCCGAGCCTGGTGGACTCAAGTGACAGTGATGCACCTGGAGATCGGCCCTCTGACCCAGGTAGCGACAAAACTTTATTGTCTACAACACTTTGTATGATTCCTTATCAGTGGCTGAGCAGATGCAGTCATTAGAACAATTGTGCAGAGAGCAGAAAGTTTTTTCTCCCTGTGCCCTTAATTGTCAGTCTCTCAGGACAGGGAAAAGATGGTGCCCCCCTGTGACTTCTGAGTCCCCCTGCAGCTGCATCCCTTGCAGGGTCTATTGTTACACCCCTGGCAGAATGTCTATCAGGCTTTTATTCTGATATATTTTGGTGAGTTAAGACTTAAGAATTGAAGGCCTAAAATTCATGAAAAAAATTTACTCCTTTAGACTCATAATTGCAGACACCGCCAGGGAGGTTAAAGGACTTTTTCATGGTTGCATTTTTTTTTGTGGAGATGTTCAGAGTGTGAGAAATATTTTGGCGATAAAGGAAACCTTGACAAACAAGAGGAAACTCACATTGATGAGAACCCGCATTCATGTGCTGAGTGTGGGAAATGTTTGGCACAGAAATCACAGCTTATGAGACATGAAAGATCTTACACTGGTGAAAAGCCCCTTTGCTGCGTGTGGGAAACATTTTGCAGAGAATTCAGACCTTGTCAAACATAAGAGATCCCACACTGGTGAGAACCATGTGCTGAGTGTGGGAAATGCCTTGTTTCAAAATCATCTAGTCGTTCATAGGAGATCCCACGCTGGTGAAAAGCCCTATCCATGTGCTGAGTGTGGGAAATGTTTCCGGTGTTAGTCACTGCTTATCAGACACTTGTGTTCTGAGTAGGGAATGTATTGGCTATAAGTGTCTTTACACACTTGTTTTGCACAAGGAAGCACATTGACATTGTGAGGACATTTTCATGCTGCTCAGTGTATTGGTGTGTAAATTGGTAAAGTCCCTGAACTGAGGTGACGGGATGAGATAAACATGGGTACATATGTGACTGAGTCTGATTAGCACTTATCCTGTGATTAGGATCATTCGCAGCGAGCCCCAGTGACTGTAACGGCAGGCAGACTATCAAAACATTCAGGGCATCTCTGCAGCCACAATTTTTTTCTTTCATTTGTGTAAAATACGCATTTTTTTGTGACTATATTGCCATTGATCGACCTCCACTCGCGCAGCCATGCCACTGTCTGTGTAAAGACACTTATAGCCAATACATTTCCCACACTGAACACAAGTGTCTCTGATAAGCAGTGACTAACACTGGAAACATTTCCCACACTCAGCACATGGATAGGGCTTCTCACCAGTGTGGGATCTCTCATGTGTGAGAACTAAGCTGTGATTTCAGAAAAGCATTTCCCACACTCAGCTTATGGATAGGGCTTCTCACAACTGTGGGATCTTTTTTGAACAACAAGAGCTGATTTTGAAAAAAGCATTTCCCACACTCAGCACATGGATAGAGCTTCTCACTAGTGTGGGATCTCTTATGTGTGAGAACTAAGCTATGATTTCAGAAAAGCATTTCCCACACTCAGCACATGGATAGGGCTTCTCACCAGTGTGGGATCTCTTATGTGTGATAACTAAGCTGTGATTTCAGAAAAGCATTTCCCACACTCAGCACATGGATAGGGCTTCTCACAAGTGTGGGATCTCTTATGTGTGATAACTAAGCTGTGATTTCAGAAAAGCATTTCCCACACTTAGCACATGGATAGAGCTTCTCACCAGTGTGGGATCTCTTATGTGTGAGAACTAAGCTATGATTTCAGAAAAGCATTTCCCACACTCAGCACATGGATAGGGCTTCTCACCAGTGTGGGATCTCTTATGTGTGATAACTAAGCTGTGATTTCAGAAAAGCATTTCCCACACTCAGCACATGGATAGAGCTTCTCACTAGTGTGGGATCTCTTATGTGTGAGAACTAAGCTGTGATTTCAGAAAAGCATTTCCCACACTCAGCACATGGATAGGGCTTCTCACCAGTGTGGGATCTCTTATGTGTGATAACTAAGCTGTGATTTCAGAAAAGCATTTCCCACACTCAGCACATGGATAGAGCTTCTCACCAGTGTGGGATCTCTTATGAACAACAAGAGCTGATTTTGAAACTAAGCATTTCCCACACTCAGAACATTAATTGGTCGTCTCACCAGTGTGATATCTCTTATGAATGAGGGCCAGTGCACAGCACAAAGCGCTAGTGTAATCGCAAACGTTCATCGCTTTTTTTAAGTGATTTTTCAGAGCAATTCTGGGCATGTGCCTAGCAATTTTTTTTATCTATACCTAGCGATTTTTGGAGCATTTTTGTGTCGCATTTTTGGGAAGATACAGTACAGCTGCTAGTGTATTGGTTTTACAAAACACAGAACCTGAAATTTCTACTTAAACTACAAAATTCCTTTTTACTGAATCAATAAAACTTAACCTTTAATAAAATATTAAAAATTCAAGGTGTCTGACTGAATCCATTTCTCAAAATGACTTGCAAAAGATGCTGGACCTGCAGTTTCTGTCAGTAAATGGATGAAGGAAGGAAACCCTTATCCCAGGTCCCCTCTAGCATCAGAAGATGAATATAAAAATTACCCCCCCACCCCCACCAAACAACCCGACATGTTTCACTCCATTTGCGAAGCTTTTTCAAGGGATAAAGTGCTAAAGTGATACGGTGCAAAATGTACATTCTAAAATAACAAGTATAGAGATACAGCAATTTATAGCTTATAACATGATTGCTGACTGTTATAAGCTTATATGCTGTATCTCTATACTTGTTATTTTAGAATGTACATTTTGAATTGGTTGTGTAGTACAGATATTTAATAGAACATTAGTAGCAATGAAAATAGTCTCATTTTTATTTTCAGTTGTATAGTTGTTTTTTTATAACATTGCATCATTCTATAATATTTGCATTACACTCCAGTCAGCATTCTAAATGATTTCCTAGAGCAGCTACTGAACTTTTCTCTGTAAAAAAGACAAAATACAATGACTGACAGTTGATATAACAAGCTTCAGAGGTCAGAGCTCTCTGTGACTTTGAAAGTGGTGGAGCTCAATGGCTCTTTTGCACAGATAACAACTGGAGTTTCTTAACTCTTCCTGTACTGGAAACAATGTTAGACTCGTGTCTTTGCTCTTTATGTTATATTTCTGAGCTGTACTACACATACCAGTCATTACCTTATGAGTTTATCTTCACTTCAGATTCCTTTTATAGTCACCGGAGCTCCCCTGTTCAGTTAGCGAAGCAAATTTTCACGGTAAGATTCAGGAAGGCGTTTGTGAACACAACATATTGCTGTTTGGCCACGCCTACTAAAAGACTGAGGGCTTCATTTGGGTGAAGAGGATTGCCCTGTTAAGGGTTGTTTTTTTTGCCCTTTGTATGAAAATGGAGCGTTTCCCAATCAGCAGTGATACCACCGAGGTCCTTGTGTCCATCATTGCTGAGCCATACCTGAGGGGGGTCTTCAGGAGAGCCTTTACATGAAGCATCATCATCCTCCTCATCATCATCTTCATCCTCATCTTTATGAACTTTGACTTCCTCATACGGTCGCTTTTTGGGTTTCTTCTCACCATCTTCAAGAAAATGACACAATAAAATGTGAGAACAGAACTCAAAAGTGGATTCATTTCTGCCTTCTTATGAATTAATCCAATTGTATGTGATACTAATAGAAAGCTCCTCCTCAACTTGTCCTGGCAACACCTTCACAAGTGTTCTGTAGGCTGACCCCAGTATACTACATACCAGAGAAAGCTCCTCCTCAACTTGTCCTGACAACACCTGCACAAGTGCTCTGTAGGCTGGCCCCAGTATACTACATACCAGAGAAAGCTCCTCCTCAACTTGTCCTGACAACACCTGCACAAGTGCTCTGTAGGCTGGCCCCAGTATACTACATACCAGAGAAAGCTCCTCCTCAACTTGTCCTGACAACACCTGCACAAGTGCTCTGTAGGCTGGCCCCAGTATACTACATACCAGAGAAAGCTCCTCCTCAACTTGTCCTGACAACACCTGCACAAGTGTTCTGTAGGCTGGCCCCAGTATACTACATACCAGAGAAAACTTCTCCTCAACTTGTCCTGGCAACACCTTCACAAGTGCTCTGTAGGCTGGCCCCGGTATACTACATACCAGAGAAAGCTCCTCCTCAACTTGCCCTGGCAACACCTTCACAAGTGTTCTGTAGGCTGGTTCCATTATTCTGTGTAATAGAGAAAGCTTCTCCTCAACTTGTCCTGGCAACACCTTCACAAGTGCTCTGTAGGCTGGCCCCGGTATACTACATAACATAGAAAGCTCCTCCTCAACTTGCCCTGGCAACACCTTCACAAGTGCTCTGTAGGCTGGCCCCGGTATACTACATACCAGAGAAAGCTCCTCCTCAACTTGCCCTGGCAACACCTTCACAAGTGTTCTGTAGGCTGGCCCCGGTATAGTACATACCAGAGAAAGCTCCTCCTCAACTTGTCCTGGCAACACCTTCACAAGTGCTCTGTAGGCTGGTTCCATTATTCTGTGTAATAGAGAAAGCTTCTCCTCAACTTGTCCTGGAAACACCTTCACAAGTGTTCTGTAGGCTGGCCCCGATATACTACATACCAGAGAAAGCTCCTCCTCAACTTGCCCTGGCAACACCTTCACAAGTGCTCTGTAGGCTGGCCCCGGTATACTACATACCAGAGAAAGCTCCTCCTCAACTTGTCCTGACAACATCTGCACAAGTGTTCTGTAGGCTGGCCCCATTATACTGTGTAATAGAGAAAGCTTCTCCTCAACTTGTCCTGGCAACACCTTCACAAGTGTTCTGTAGGCTGGCCCCGTTATACTACATACCAGAGAAAGCTTCTCCTCAACTTGTCCTGACAACATCTGCACAAGTGTTCTGTAGGCTGGCCCCATTATTCTGTGTAATAGAGAAAGCTACTCCTCAACTTGTCCTGGCAACACCTTCACAAGTGTTCTGTAGGCTGGCCCCGGTATACTACATACCAGAGAAAGCTCCTCAACTTGTCCTGGCAACACCTTCACAAGTGCTCTGTAGGCTGGCCCCATTATACTGTGTAATAGAGAAAGCTTCTCCTCAACTTGTCCTGGCAACACCTTCACAAGTGTTCTGTAGGCTGGCTCCATTATACTGTGTAATATAGGAAGCTTCTCCTCAACTTGTCCTGGCAACAACTGGTCTGTCCTTTGTGTTAAGCTTAAGTACAGTACTTATCTCATTACTTACATAAAGCCATCTTCAGCTGCTCCAGGATGTCGTTCTCGTACACCGCCCTCTCCTCCCATATGGAAAGTACGCGAGCCATGTGCTTCATACAGCTCTCATCTGTTTCACTGCAACACACAATGACTAGCCATCAGAATACAGGACTTCCTCCAGCAACACATGCCACTGACACTCATCAACACACACATACACACACGCATACATACACACACGCATACACATAAACACGCACATGCATACATACACACACTGTACACTCACACACACACTGTACACTCACACACACACTATACACACACACACATGCATACATACATACACACACATGCATACATAAACACACACTCACATACATACACACATGCATACATACACACACGCATACATACACACACGCATACACATAAACACGCACATGCATACATACACACACTGTACACTCACACACACACTGTACACTCACACACACACTATACACACACACACATGCATACATACATACACACACATGCATACATAAACACACACTCACATACATACACACATGCATACATGCACACAAACGCATAGATACACACATACGCATAGATACACACATACGCATACACACACATGCATACACACACAGGCATACATACACACACAGGCATACATACACATATATACACCCACATGCATACATACATGCACAAATACATGCACACACATACACGCATGCACACAGAGAGCAGGGCAGTGCTGAACTAAGCAGAGGGCAGGGAAGTGCTGGACTAGGCAGAGAGCAGGGTAGTGCTGGATTAGGAAGGGAGCAGGGCAGTGCTGAACTAGGCAGAGAGCAGGGCAGTGGTGGACTAGGAAGGGAGCAGGGCAGTGCTGGGCCAGGCAGGGCAGTGCTGAACTAGGCAGGGAGCAGGGCAGTGCTGGATTAGGAAGGGAGCAGGGCAATGCTGGATTAGGAAGGTAGCAGGGCAGTGCTGGGCCAGGCAGGGCAGTGCTGAACTAGGCAGGGAGCAGGGCAGTGCTGAACTAGGAAGGGAGCAGGGCAGTGCTGAACTAGGCAGGGAGCAGGGCAGTGCTGAACTAGGAAGGGAGCAGGGCAGTGCTGAACTAGGAAGGGAGCAGGGCAGTGCTGAACTAGGCAGAGAGCAGGGCAGTGCTGAACTAGGCAGGGAGCAGGGCAGTGCTGGATTAGGAAGGGAGCAGGGCAATGCTGGATTAGGAAGGTAGCAGGGCAGTGCTGAACTAGGCAGAGAGCAGGGCAGTAGTGGACTAGAAATGGAGCAGGGCAGTGCTGAACTAGGCAGAGAGCAGGGCAGTGGTGGACTAGGAAGGGAGCAGGGCAGTGCTGAACTAGGCAGAGAGCAGGGCAGTGCTGAACTAGGCACAGAGCAGGGCAGTGCTGAACTAGGCACAGAGCAGGGCAGCGGTGGACTAGGAAGGTAGCAGGGCAGTGCTGAACTAGGCAGAGAGAAGGGCAGTGGTGGACTAGGAAGGGAGCAGGGCAGTGCTGGACTAGGCAGAGAGTAGGGCAGTGCTGAACTAGGCAGAGAGCAGGGCAGCAGTGGACTAGGCAGGGAGCAGGGCAGTGCTGAACTAGGAAGGGAGGAGGGCAGTGCTGAACTAGGCAGGGAGCAGTGCCCTGCTCCCTTCCTAGGCAGGAGCAGGGCAGTGCTGAACTAGGCAGGGAGCAGGGCAGTGCTAAACTAGGAAGGGAACAGTGCTGAACTAGGAAGGGAGCAGGGCAGTGCTGAACTAGGAAGGGAGCAGGGCAGTGCTGAACTAGGCAGGGAGCAGGGCAGAGCTAAACTAGGCAGAGAGCAGGGCAGTGCTGAACTAGGCAGGGAGCAGGGCAGTGCTGAACTAGGCAGGGAGCAGGGCAGTGCTGAACTAGGCAGGGAGCAAGGCAGTGCTGGATTAGGAAGGGAGCAGGGCAATGCTGGATTAGGAAGGGAGCAGGGCAAAGCTGGATTAGGAAGGTAGCAGGGCAGTGCTGAACTAGGCAGAGAGAAGGGCAGTGGAGGACTAGGAAGGGAGCAGGGCAGTGCTGGACTAGGCAGAGAGCAGGGCAGTGCTGAACTAGGCAGAGAGCAGGGCAGCGGTGGACTAGGAAGGGAGCAGGGCAGTGCTGAACTAGGCAGGAAGCAGGGCAGTGCTAAACTAGGAAGGGAGGAGGGCAGTGCTGAACTAGGCAGGGAGCAGTGCCCTGCTCCCTTCCTAGGCAGGAGAAGGGCAGTGCTGAACTAGGCAGGGAGCAGGGCAGTGCTAAACTAGGATAGGAGCAGTGCTGAACTAGGAAGGGAGCAGGGCAGTGCTAAACTAGGAAGGGAGCAGTGCTGAACTAGGCAGGGAGCAGGGCAGTGCTGAACTAGGCAGGGAGCAGGGCAGTGCTGAACTAGGCTGGGAGCAGGACAGTGCTGAACTAGGAAAAGAGCAGGGCAGTGGTGGACTAGGAAGGGAGCAGGGCAGTGCTGGGCCAGGCAGGGCAGTGCTGAACTAGGCAGGGAGCAGGGCAGTGCTGAACTAGGCAGAGAACAGGGCAGTGCTGAACTAGGAAGGGAGCAGGGCAGTGCTGAACTAGGAAGGGAGCAGGGCAGTGCTGAACTAGGCAGAGAGCAGGGCAGTGCTGAACTAGGCAGGGAGCAGGGCAGTGCTGGATTAGGAAGGGAGCAGGACAATGCTGGATTAGGAAGGTAGCAGGGCAGTGCTGAACTAGGCAGAGAGCAGGGCAGTAGTGGACTAGGAATGGAGCAGGGCAGTGCTGAACTAGGCAGAGAGAAGGGCAGTGGTGGACTAGGAAGGGAGCAGGGCAGTGCTGGACTAGGCAGGGAGCAGGGCAGTGCTTAACTAGGAAGGGAGGAGGGCAGTGCTGAACTAGGCAGGGAGCAGTGCCCTGCTCCCTTCCTAGGCAGGAGCAGGGCAGTGCTGAACTAGGCAGGGAGCAGGGCAGTGCTAAAACTAGGCAGAGAGCAAGGCAGCGGTGGACTAGGAAGGGAGCAGGGCAGTGCTGAACTAGGCAGGGAGCAGGGCAGTGCTTAACTAGGAAGGGAGGAGGGCAGTACTGAACTAGGCAGGGAGCCTTTCCTAGGCAGGAGCAGGGCAGTGCTGAACTAGGCAGGGAGCAGAGCAGTGCTGAACAAGGCAGGGAGCAGGGCAGTGGTGGACTAGGAAGGGAGCAGGGCAGTGCTGGACTAGGCAGAGAGCAGGGCAGTGCTGAACTAGGCAGGGAGCAGGGCAGTGCTGAACTAGGCAGGGAGCCAGGCAGTGCTGGACTAGGAAGGGAGCAGGGCAGTGCTGGACTAGGCAGGGAGCAGGGCAGTGCTAAACTAGGCAGGGAGCAGGGCAGTGCTGGACTAGGCAGGGAGCAGGGCAGTGCTGAACTAGGCAAGGAGCAGGGCAGTGCTGAACTAGGTAGGGAGCAGGGCAGTGCTGAACTAGGCAGGGAGCAGGGCAGTGCTGAACTAGGCAGGGAGCAGGGCAGTGCTGAACTAGGCAGGTAGCAGGGCAGTGCTGGACTAGGCAGGGAGCAGGGCAGTGCTGAACTAGGCAGGGAGCAGGGCAGTGCTGAACTAGGCAGGGAGCAGGGCAGTGCTGAACTAGGCAGGGAGCAGCTCATCATGGTCACAGCAGTCATTCAGTGCACAGTCACTCCACACAGCAGTCATTCAGTGTACCGTCACCCCACACACAGCAGTCCCAGAGCACCTAAGGTAAATTACTGAAGGAACTTCATTTGCAGGAAAGCTCTGCAGTTATGTATAAGACCTGGGAGGAATTCTCTATTATTTGTTAGGCTGTAGACATTGCTGGGTTCCACCAGTTTTGAGCACACTATTTTACAAAGCAGAGAAATAGGAAACACGAAGCTCAGAAGACTCACCTCGCAACATGTTTGAACGCGTCAGCAATTACAGGGGCAAAGTCATTGGTAAATTCAGGTCCTTTCCTTTTGCTGTTCTGAATCACATCATTGGCTAGATACAGAAAGGTCAGTTTTCTGCCAGGCTTGGCTGTGAGGAGAGAGAAGTTAGGTGTTACTGCATTCAGCAATCAATACCGGACACTCCCTAACACCGGACTCTCCCTAACACCGGACTTTCCCTAATACCGGACACTCCCTAATACCGGACACTCCCTAACACCGGACTTTCCCTAATACTGGACACTCCCTAACACCGGACTCTCCCTAACACCGGACTTTCTCTAATACCGGACACTCCCTAATACCGGACACTCCCTGACACCGGACACTCCCTAACAACGGACACTCCCTAATACCGGACACCCCCTAACACCGGACTCTCCCTAACACCGGACACTACCTAACACCGGACACCCCCTAACACCGGACTCTCCCTAACACCGGACACTCCCTAACACCGGACATTCCCTAACACCGGACACTCCCTAACACCGGACACTCCCTGACACCGGACACTCCCTAACACCGGACTTTCCCTAATACCGGACACTCCCTAATACCGGACACTTCCTTACACCGGACACTCCCTGACACCCCCTGACACCGGACACTCCCTGACACCGGACACTCCCTAACACCGGACTCTCCCTAACACCGGACTCTCCCTAACACCGGACATTCCCTGACACCGGACATTCCTTAACACCGGACACTCCCTAACACCGGACACTCCCTAATACCGGACACTCCCTAATACCGGACACTCCCTGACACCGGACACTCCCTAACACCGGACACTCCCTGACACCGGACTCTCCCTAACACCGGACACTACCTAACACCGGACTCTCCCTAACACCGGACTCTCCCTAACACCGGACATTCCCTGACACCGGACATTCCCTGACACCGGACACTCCCTGACACCGGACATTCCCTGACACCGGACATTCCTTAACACCGGACACTCCCTAACACCGGACACTCCCTAACACCGGACACTCCCTAATACCGGACACTCCCTAACACCGGACACTCCCTAACACCGGACACTCCCTAATACCGGACACTCCCTAACACCGGACACTCCCTGACACCGGACACTCCCTGACACCGGACACTTCCTAATACCGGACACTCCCTGACACCGGACACTCCCTAACACCACACTCTCCCTAACACCGGAAATTCCCTGACACCGGACATTCCCTGACACCGGACATTCCCTGACACCGGACACTCCCTGACACCGGACACTCCCTGACACCGGACACTCCCTGACACCGGACTCTCCCTGACACCGGACATTCCCTGACACCGGACATTCCCTAAGACTGGACACTCCCTAACACCGGACACTCCCTAACACCGGACACTCCCTAACACCGGACACTCCCTAACACCGGACACTCCCTAACACCGGACACTCCCTGACACCGGACACTCCCTGACACCGGACACTCCCCGACACCGGACACTTCCTAATACCGGAAACTCCCTGACACCGGACACTCCCTAACAACGGACTCTCCCTAACACCGGACATTCCCTGACACCGGACATTCCCTGACACCGGACACTTCCTAACACCGGACACTTCCTAATACCGGACACTCCCTGACACCGGACACTCCCTAACACCGGACTCTCCCTAACACCGGACATTCCCTGACACCGGACATTCCCTGACACCGGACACTCCCTAACACCGGACACTCCTTAACACCGGACATTCCCTAACACTGGCCACTCCCTAACACCGGACACTCCCCAACACCGGACATTCCCTAACACCGGACACTCCCTAACACTGGACACTCCCTAACACCAGACATTCCCTAATACTTGACACTTCCTAACACCGGACTCTCCCTAACACCGGACACTCCCTAATACCGGACACTCCCTAACACCGGACACTCCCCAACACCGGACACTCCCTAATACTGGACACTCCCTAATACTGGACACTCCCTAACACCGGACACTCCCTAACACCAGACATTCCCTGACACCGGACACTCCCTAACACCGGACATTCCCTAATACTTGACACTTCCTAACACCGGACTCTCCCTAACACCGGACATTCCCTAATACCGGACACTCCCTAATACCAGACTCTCCCTAACACTGGACTCTCCCTAACACCGGACATTCCCTAATACCGGACACTCCCTAATACCGGACACTCCCTAACACCGGACTCTCCCTAACACTGGACTCTCCCTAACACTGGACTCTCCCTAACACCGGACATTCCCTAATACCGGACACTCCCTAATACCGGACACTCCCTAACACCGGACACTCCCTAACACCGGACACTCCCTAACACCGGACACTCCCTAACACCGGACTCTCCCTAACACCGGACATTCCCTAATACCGGACACTCCCTAACACCGGACACTCCCTAACACGGAAACCCTCCCTAACACGGACTCTCCCTAACACGGACACTCCCTAACACTGGACATTCCCTAACACCGAACATTCCCTAATACTGGACACTCCCTAACACCGGACACTACTTAACACCAGACATTCCCTAATACCGGACACTCCCTAACACTGGACATTCCCTAACACCGGACACTCCCTAACACCGGACACTCCCTTACACCAGACACTCCCTAACACCGGACACTCCCTAACACCGGACACTCCCTAACACCGGACACTCCCTAATACTGGACACTCCCTAATACCAGACACTCCCTAACACTGGACACTCCCTAATACCGGACACTCCCTAATACCGGACACTCCCTAATACCGGACAGTTCCTAACACCGGACACTCCCTAATACCGGACACTCCCTAACACTGGACACTCCCTAATACCGGACAGTTCCTAACACTGGACACTCCCTAACACTTCCTGCTTTCCACTGCTGCTCACTCAGCCATTCATTCCAAATAAATGGAAGATTTGTCTTCTCATGAGACATGTGACCACAGTCACCATCTTTCCCTTCTCCACTATAGGAGATAACCCTGCAACCAATATCTCTGCCTCCTGCTTACACTGGGTAAAGGGCCTATTCACACAGGCAGAACTGCTGCACCAAATGGGGATGCCAGACTTGCCTGGATGCAATGCTCGTTACAGCAGTGTGCCACAAGAGATGGTCATAGAAGGAGTAGCCTGGGCAAGTGCAGAGTGACGTGCTCCATGGACAACAGGCACAAAGGATCAACAGCACTGCCTATACTATATAACTTAATGGGTGTGACAAATAATCGCTATTCGTCTGAATTCAGCACAAATCCTGCACTGGGAGCAGCAGAGTTCCCCTTAAAGCTGTGTTATAAAAAACAGAATGTGTTTATTTCAGCAGCCAGTTCTGCAGATGACAGGGAGGAGGGGGGGGGGGGGGTCGTGAGCCTCTGTACAAATGCCTGATTATCAGCTGAGGTGGTCATTATTAATAAGTGTATATGTATGGGGCTTTAATCAGGTTATCTGAAGCACCTTTTCTCTTACAGGAATAGCTAGTATTAGGAGTTCCTCGCACTCTCTTGTGAGGTGGGGCGATGTTACCAGATATGGGAAAAACTGGCAGCGCTCCTAATCAGGCTGCAACTGAAAGGAAACCAATATTTCATTTCTGTTGGTTTAATTTCAGTTGCAGCCTGATAAGTGCTGCCAATTTTTTGCTGTTCTTTAGAAAATGTGTAGACCATTTGTGGGTAGCAGCCCCATGTTTACACTATGTTTTAATTGTTAGCTAGTGGTTAGGCCTCTGTCAAGAAGTAACGTCAACGCCATGGAAGAGTCTCGTAGTGAACAATCTGTGCGCAAACTGTTTCTGGAAGCTAACGTCCTTCATTCGCTGCATCTGTTTTGAAGGCAAGTTGTGTAATCTGCCCGTGTTTTGGGCTCTGCACATCTATGCAGCTGGTCAATTTGGGTGCAGCCTCCATTTGGAAGTACTGCCATCTCCTCCAGTGTTACCAGCTATGCCTTACGCCTCACACACAGGCCTGAACTATAACATTGGTTGGCAGCTTAGTCGGATCCGGACAGTATTATCTAAGTAACTCTGTCTTGCAGAACTGAAGTTCTGGGTGCATTCTAAATTCTGATACAGAAATAAGCAACATTTGATATACAATTGTCTTCAAAATAATAGCAGTCAGACATCACTAACCTGATCAATCACTGTTTTGGTAGAAATATTTCTACATGACAAATAATTTACTAGCAGGTGTAGTAGAGTACACAGTACAAAAAGAAGAACCATATTCTCTGTGATGAAATCATCTATATGCATGGCAACGTACCATCTCATGCTGCAAGGAATGCCTCTGTGTCATTGGCTGCTATTGGCATAAAAGGAGAGAACCACATGGTGTGGCCCCATCCATCCGACATCAATCCTATTCTGAACCTTTGGAGCAACTCAAGCAAAAGATCTATAAGGGTGGGAGGCAGTTTACATCCAAACAGCAGCTCTGGGAGGCAACTCTGACATCTGGCAAAGAAATTCAAGCAGAAACTCTCCAAAAACTCACACATTCAATGGATGGAAGAATGGTAAAGCTGCTATCAGATAAGGAGCCCTGTGTTCATATGTAACTTGACCTGTTAAGATGTTCTTTACAACCTATAAAATGCTTTGAAACTGTGTTGTGCGTAATAATTTGGGACAGTGTATTTTACACTTTTCATTCTTGTAAAACATACCGTCATCATTAGGAGGGTTGTTTATTAACATCTGAATTACAGTCTGTTGGTTGATGACTCACTAATGATGCTGACTGCCACGTGCATTGACTATTTATGACAATCAGAAAAAAATATAATTTGCATAATAATTTGGAACGTGGTGTAAATGCTGCTAATTATGTCTCCGGGACATTGGGAATCTAGAAAAAAAAAAAAAACAACAAAGCAGATACTTACCTCAGGAGAGGGAGGACTCCTGGACCTATAGAGCCTCCCCGCTCCTCTCCCGGTGCCCTCGTTGCAGCGGCAGCTCCTTCGTTTGAATCTCCCGCTGCGGGGAACTAGTTCTGAAGTCTTCGGGAGCCAAGTCCTCCCAAAGACAGGCGGATTTGTACTGCGCACTTGTAAGAGAGGGTGCTCACGTGTGCAGAGTATGGAGCAGCTCATCTTCAGGAGCACTCCGGCTACCAAAGCCTCCTTAGCAGCAGAGAGAAAACAGTATTTGACCAAATTGGTTGAGTAATGCTACTGGGGAGCCAAGGCTGGAACGTGGAGCGGGAGAGGAGAGGAATGGCACTATAAGACCCAGAGCCTTCCCTCTCCTTAGGTAAGTATCTGGCTGATTTTTTTTTTGTACAATTCCCATTCACTTTGACCTCCCTGGCGTTTGACCTCCCTGGCGTTATGATTATTTCCAGATTTAACCTCCCTGGCGGTAAGCCTGACCTCAGCTGGGGCTATGCCGCGCAGGAGGATTTCTCAGGCCCTGCTGGGCCAATTTGCATCATTTTTTTTTTGGTACACGCAGCTAGCGTACTTCCCGATCGCCGGCGCTCCGCGCCGATTCGCCGCTAGGCCGCCCCCCGACCCCTTGCGCAGCCTGGCCTATCAGCGCCAGGCAGCGCTGAGAGGTGCATCGGGACTCCTGATGACGTCACAACGTCGATGACGATCGTCGCCGTGGCGACGGGGGAAGCCAAACAGGAAATCCCATTCTGAATGGGATTTCCTGTTTGCGCTGATCGCCTGAGGCGATCGGAGGGGTTGGGGGGATGCCGCTGCACAGCGGCTATCATGTAGCTTGCGCTAGGCTAGCTACATGATTAAAAAAAAAAAAAAAATTAAAGTGCTGCGCTGCCCACTGGAGGTTTTAATAGACCACCAGGGAGGTTATGGTGTAAAAGCCATACCATTTTTTCACAAGCTTTTAGACCCTAAAAACAAGAAAAAAAATACTTCAGAGAGATCTGCAGCCGCTCCTGCATGAAACTCACTCAGGAACGGAATTACCACCCTGAGTCAAGATTACCGCTAAGGCTGCTATAATCACCAAGTTTCAATTGACTCCAGAAGTTTACCGGAAGAAGTATCTGTCCACTGCCGAGCCCATGTGTAGCACAGATTATTTCGGGTACGTCAATCGGCATACTTGGGGAATAAAGTTGATCCTGATGTATTGTGAAGGGAATACTCTGTGCTGGCAGACATGCCCAGTATTGCCAGTAAAGAGCTCAGAGCAGGCAAAAGCAGATGCTTCTCTCAGCTATGACCCCAGGGAGTGTAATTCTCCGCAGCTGACTTCCTATGTCACTGGTCAGCTCGCTGAGACTTGTAGTGCTGCATTCTTCTTGCAGGCCTTGCAGAGTGATTCCAGCCTGGAAGAGCTTAGGGCCCAGGCTGCTAAATCTCCAGTCTAGGAGGCTCAATACAGAGTGTATTGGGATAATAGCAGGCTGTGCAGTGAAGCTGTACAGAGTGACACAGGTGAGAACACGAGGTGGTTAGTGGTATCTAGTGAGTTCAGAGGACATGTGCTCAAGACAGCACAGGACATCCCACTGGCGGGACACTGGCGGGGCATACACAAGACCCGAGCACGTGTTCAGAAACACTTTTATTGGCCAAAACACTTTTATAATAATAATTATTATTATTCGAGTGGATGTGACTAATTACTGCTGATCTTGTACCACATGCCAGAGGGTAAAAATGGCCGGGAGGACCCAAAAAGCTCCCTTGTGCCCCCTGCTGATCATCAAACAGCCCTGGAGGGCGGCAGTTGACATATTTGGTCCTCTGCACATTGCTAGCAGGCCTGGCAAATAATACATTAAAGGCTGGTTTTACACCAAAAACCAACATCAGTGGTGTGATTGATTGATCATACCGTACTGTAACGTTAAATATAGACTTTAGAGATTTCCGTGGCAATGTACGGTAATCTCTAATCTGACTGCAAGCCAAACCATAAGTAAGGCTCTCCAGCACTCACTTCCTGTGGCGGAAACAGGAAGTGCATGGAAGTGTGGCTCTCTAGCGCTCACTTCCTGTGGCGGAAACAGGAAGTGCTTGGAAGTGTGGCTCTCTAGCGCTCACTTCCTGTGGCGGAAACAGGAAGTGCTTGGAAGTGTGGCTTTCCAGCACTCTCTTCCTGTGGCGGAAACAGGAAGTGCACGGAAGTGTGGCTCTCTAGCGCTCACTTCCTGTGGCGGAAACAGGAAGTGCTTGGAAGTGTGGCTCTCCAGCACTCACTTCCTGTGGTGGAAACAGGAAATGCTCGGAAGTGTGGCTCTCCAGCACTCACTTCCTGTGGCGGAAATAGGAAGTGCGCAAAATGTACTAACAAAATACACTTCCCCAACGCAAATGCAAAAATGTAAAATATCTGCGGTGCCATAGACTTACATGACTTCCGGTCACCGCACGTCGCTGATAACGCGCTGTTGTCATCACGTTAAGTTCTATACTTCTGGCTAACACACTGCAGTAGGTATGCAAGGCCCCATAGGTTTTCATTGCTTTACCATTATCCTGCGGTAATAAAAGGTAAGGCACCGCAATGTAAATGTCCCAGTCTGGAAGGGCCCTTAAAGAGACACTGAAGCGAAAAAAATATATGAGTGAATTGGTTGTGTACTATGAATAATTACTAGAAGATTAGCAGCAAAGAAAATATTGTCATATTTTTATTTTCAGGTATATAGTGTTTTTCTAACATTGCATCATTCTATAATATGTGCAGATTACACAACACTCAGCATTCAAAATGATTCTTTCAGAGCAGTCTGTGAACTAATGACCTCTCCTCTAGCAGAGGAAAAGTAAATAGTTCAATAACACTTGAGATAATAAAAGTCAGATAACAGCCCTCTCCACGACTTTGAAAGTCGGAGAGCTTAATGGCTTTTTTGTATAGAGATAACAACTGGAGATTCTTAAATCTTCCTGTACTGGAAACAATTACACTGATGTATCTGATCTTAATGTTTTAATTCTTAGCTGTGCTACACATACAAATCATAATATCATCATTTTTTTTTCCGCTTCAGTGTCTCTTTAAAGAAAACCTGTGACGAGAAAAACCTCCCCTAGGGGTTACTCACCTCGTTTGGGGGAAGCCTCCGGATCCTATTGAGGCTTCCCCCGTCCTCCTCGGTCCCACAGCGGCGGCGATAAAGTTTCCCTAACAGCGGGGATGTAAATATTTACCTTCCCGGCTCAGTAGGCGCAGTATCGGCTCTCTGCTTGGAGATAGGTGGAAATAGCCGATCGCTGTCGGGCCACTCTACTGCGCAGGCGCAAGTCTCCTGCAATTCTCCTGCACCTGCACAGGAGAGCAGACCCGACAGAGATTGGCTATTTTCCCCTATCTCCGTGCTGAGAGCTGCAACAGCGCCCCCGCTGGAGCCAGGAAAGGTAAATAAATCAGCGCTTATCAGGCTTGTCCAGGGAGGATTGTGGGAGACTTCGGGGGAGCCAGCGCTGGATTGCCTGCAGCTACAGGGGAGGGGGAAGCCTCATTGGGACCCGGAAGCTTTCCCCTCCCGAGGTGAGTACCCCCCAGGGGAACTTTTTTTTGTTACAGGTTCTCTTTAAGGTGTGTGGATTATGTCACCATCCAGAAGCAGTGGCACAGTCTTCCCTTAAGTATGAAATGGTAATTGGAATGTTCTCACGCATGGAGTCTCAGCAGAGATGATCTCTGACCAAGGCTCCGGCTTCATGTCACAGCTATGGAAGCCATGTGTCTCCAGTCTGTACCATTCACATACCAACGGTTTGAGCAAACTATTCAATGCGACCATTCTTAAGATCACAGGATAGGGACTGGGAGTGGTACTTGCCTCATGTGCTATTTGCCTGCAGAGAAGTGCCTCAGGAGTCCACAGTGTTCTCGCCCTTTGCACTCCTGCATGGACGAAACATCCGGATTTGTGAGTCCTGGGAGGGCAAATGTGACCCCCTCAGAAGTCTCAGTTGTTGATTATGTCCTGAAACTCAGGGACAAAATGGAGTCACTAGTTGCTATGGTGAATGAAAATATGTCAAAATCACAGGCCAAGCAGAAAGTGTGGCATGACCGTACTGCCAGGGACAGATCATATGCAGATGCTTCCTGTGAGGCAGAACAAACTGCAGGCCACATGGGAAGGGACATTCACCATCCTGAAAAGATGAATCTAGTCCCTTACCTGGTGAGGTAAGCGACAGAAAACATGTAGCGGAAATGATGACAGAACACAGTGTGCAGTCAGAACAGAGAAGGACTGATCCGCTGTTAGCTTGGCTGGAGGAGTGATGAATGACTTGAACATCAGCTCTCACCTCTTGTCCTCCCAGTATGGTGCAGCAGGCAGAGATGAAGAGAGATTAACGAGATACTGCAGTTAGGAGGTATTCACAAATCCACTAGCCCCTGGGCCACTCCGGTTGTCCTGGTGCCAAAAAAGGACAAGACAACCAGGTTTGTGTGTGGACTACAGGAGACTGAATTACATCACCACAACCAATGCATATTCCATGCCTCAAATCGATGAATTATAAGACCAGCTGGAGGCTGTCAACTATCAAATGATCGTGGAATTGAGTGATGGATACTGGCAGATTCTGCTCGTTCCTGAGGCACGGGAGAAATCCGCATTCTTTGCACCCTTCGGCCTCAATGAATTCACAGCAATGTCTTTCAGCATGAAGAATGCCCCTGCCACCTTTTAGCATGCCACAAATAACCTATCTGAAAGGATATACTGTTTCACAGTGGCGTACTTGGATGATATTGCAGTATTCGGCCTGACATGGCAGGATCACCTTGGTTACTTATCACAGATATTAGAAACCTATCCACTGCCAATCTGACAATCAAACCAAGTAAATGTCAAGTTGGCATGACAGAGGAACAGTATCTTGGCGTGTAGTCAGGCCCTGAGACGGGATAGGTCGACACCATAGTGTCATGGCAGTGACCTACCACCAAGAAGCAAGTGCCAATATTTTTTGGGGATGGCAGGGTGCTATATGAAGTTTGTTCCAACCTACTGTGTTCTGGCTAAACTCTGGCTAAACAACTGACTGACGCGATAGGTAAGAAGCAGCCCAAAAATCTCACTTGGATTTCGAATGTGAGAAGGGTTTTCGGGCCTAGGAGATGTTGGCTAGTGCTCCTCACCTTCAAAACACTGACTTCAGCTGTCGGTTTACTGTGCAAACCGATGCCACAATGGAGAGTGTCTGGCAATTGTGTGGGCCATCCGAAAGCTACAATTGTATCTTTACTTGTGGTCCTTCAGGGTCATCACAGACCATAATTGTCTTAGCTGGCTCAATTGTACGACTAATAGCAATGGAAATGGAAAACTAATGTGTTGGAGTATGGCACAGTATAACTTCATAATCCAGCATTGGGCCAAAAGCTGGCACCAGGATTGCTGGTGTGGAGAACACAACAAAGCAGCAAGTGTGGGTGGCTGGAGTCAGGGTCTTGTGGACCTATCCCATGCAATCTCCTAAAGGAGGGAGGTGTGACAAATTATTGCAATTCACCCAAATTGAGTGCAAATCCTGCACTAGGCTTCTACACAGCCACAGTGGAATCAATTCTCTGCTCCTCCCCCATTGTCTGGTATGCAGGGGCATCCACCAGCAACAAATATAAACTCCACAGAATAATCAGTGCTGCGGAAAAGACCATAGGATAGCCCTTGCCACCCCTGGATCTCCTTCACACTACCAGAACGAGGTTGAGGTCCACCAGGATCTCGCAGGACCCCTTCCATCCAGGCAGTCGCTTCTTCACCTGCTCCCATCAGCTTGACGTTTCAGAGCCCTTCCCTCTAAGACCGCCAGGCAACGCTGCACGTTCTTCCCCCAGGCTGTCCACCTACTGAACACCCTCTAGTCCTACAGGTAGTATCACTTCACCTGTCGCCCTCCCCTAACTACCATACTCCTGTGCCGGACCTCTGCCCCACGCCTAAGCTGTAGAAGTCCTGGTTGTTCATCCTGCTGTTTGGATGTTTGCCTGGAGATCTGTGTGGACATTGGCCTCAATTCACTAAGCTTATCTCCTGTCTTTAATAACTCTTCTAGAGTTGTTACCATGGTGATAAGGCATGTAGTATTCAGGAAACATTTTACCTCAGGTAAACCTAAAGTTAACTCTTGTGTCTTTAAGTTAACTCTTTAATCCTTAAAATAACTCCAGAGTTAAAGACAGGCTGTTCATTAACTGCGTGTGAAAATAACTACAGAGGAGGTAAATTAACTACAGAGGAGGTAACGTAAGGGATGAAGAGATAAGATAACTCTCTCACCATGTGGAGGTAAGTTTTCTCTTGCCTTATTATCTCCAGCATGATCTTAGTGAATTGAGGCCAATGTCACATATTCACAATGCCACAACTGTCTTATGTCATATTGACAATGCCACGTCTGTTCTTTTTTGTACTGTATTGTACTGCCACTGCCATGTGTGCCCCAACCAATTCCGTGTACGCCAAATGGCACACTTGGCAAATAAAGTGATTCTGAGGAACAGCAGAGTTCCCCTTAAAGTTGTGTGTTTATTTCTTAAATCCAGAAAGTGTTTGTTTCAGCTGACAGTTCAGCAGAGGACAGTGGAGGAAGTGTATCCTTCTGCTGAAGAATCCATAAACTGCACATACAGGGATTAAGTCATTAAAGTTCCATAAACCAGGGCCAGGCCCAGACCTCCCGGCACCTGCTCTATTCTTCAGATAAATGCTGATAAGCAGAAGCAGTGCACTGGGCCATACATCAAGCAGCCTGGCACCATGAAAAGAAACCAGGATGTCAGACAAGGCATTTGTTTAGGGACAACTGACTCTGCATAAACTCAGATATACGTAATGGATAGTGTACTGGTGGCTGTATAATGTACTGGTTGAGGACACTGCCTTTGACATGGGAGACCAGAGTGTGAATCCTGGCTAGGGCAGTAGCTATTCAGTAAGGAGTTCAAGGCAAGACTCCCTAACACTGCAGGGCGGCCTCCTGAGTGGCTGCAGCTCTTGAGCTCGGCAGGAGAAAAGCGCTATAAAAAATGTTACGATTAATGTAGATATTTTCGTAAACAGCCGTTTGCAAATCAAGGCACTTGCTAGTCAAAGGAATATGAATGTTTAGGAAGAGAAATAACCATATCTTATTCCAAGCTCAAGATATTCATTTCTCAGGTATGGGACATCTCACCTGTAATTAGTATCCATAGATCATACGGAAACTGCTATTATCTGCTGACAGCACACTGGCCCTCTGGTAACGACTTAGAAAGACTTTCCTGGGCTTTGGACTTTTAATCCTCAGAAGATGAACGCTAATTTCCCAGATTGCCTCAGTCCAGTCATTTCTTCTTTTCCCTTTGATTTTGCTATGACATCTCAGTTCAATTGTTAGATATTTTTGACACATTTCATATAGTTATTTTTATGTGCAATTTACTTATAAAACAGATGATTTATGTCATTTCAGTCTTGCCCTTGTTCTGAATGACCCAGACCCTGTATTCTGAAGAGCCAGATTGTTATTCTTGTCTGAAGCACCTTTTCTCTTACAGGAATAGTTAGGTTTAGGAGTTCCTCGCACTCTCATGTGAAAGGGCAGCATTATTGCCAGATATGTCTTAACGAAATTGCAGATATTGTTAGTACACACACTTTTCACTATGTCATAATAATGGGCACTGGAAGCACGGCTGCTGGCCTCTTGGGAGATCTTCCCCACCGCCAGCACATCCTCTGCATACTGCTCGTTTCCACCACCAGTCGCAGTTCCCCATTGTGCGCATGCGCCACCAGTGAACCCTCCACTTGGGGTCACGCATGTGCACAACGTTAGACACTTCGGGTTGGTCCACAATGGCTGCATGTGTGCTTTTTAAAATGCTGCATGTAAAGTCTGCAGCAATTCTCATTCACTTCAATGATTACAAATTCTGGCCATTTTAGTGATTGTGTTTGCAATTCAAGTGAAGCTGCGCTGCGTAATATGTTGGCGCTTTATAAATACAATAAATAATAATAATAATAAGTGAAGGAGAATCGCGGCAGATTAATGCAGATGGACGCAGCTACCCTAACCTTTTATTATATAGGAGATATATATGATACACAATACTGGTCAAAAGATTTAAGGCACCCCCATTTTTTCTAGTTTTTAACTGAATCTCAAGCAATTCAATGTCTCATTGTGCTCTGAAATGAAAGCATAGAACAAACAAAGTTAAAAAACTAATTAAGTAATACGTGTGTTAACAAAAATGTATTCTTTTTTCTTTTGGCTCATCAGAGTAACCACTCTTAGTAGATATAACTGCTGGATACACTCCTGGCATTCCACTGAGGTGTAAGAGACTGTGCTGGCCACTTCCTGTCTATAAGCTGTTTTCCATGAGGTGTAAGAGACTGTGCTGGCCACTTCCTGTCTATAAGCTGTCTTCCCATGAGGTGTAAGAGACTGTGCTGGCCACTTCCTGTCTATAAGCTGTTTGCCATGAGGTGTAAGAGACTGTGCTGGCCACTTCCTGTCTATAAGCTGTTTGCCATGAGGTGTAAGAGACTGTGCTGGCCACTTCCTGTCTATAAGCTGTTTTCCATGAGGTGTAAGAGACTGTGCTGGCCACTTCCTGTCTATAAGCTGTCTTCCCATGAGGTGTAAGAGACTGTGCTGGCCACTTCCTGTCTATAAGCTGTTTGCCATGAGGTGTAAGAGACTGTGCTGGCCACTTCCTGTCTATAAGCTGTTTGCCATGAGGTGTAAGAGACTGTGCTGGCCACTTCCTGTCTATAAGCTGTTTTCCATGAGGTGTAAGAGACTGTGCTGGCCACTTCCTGTCTATAAGCGGAATTCCATGAGGTGTAAGAGACTGTGCTGGCCACTTCCTGCCTATAAGCTGTCTTCCCATGAGGTGTAAGAGACTGTGATGGCCACTTCCTGCCTATAAGCTGTCTTCCCATGAGGTGTAAGAGACTGTGCTGGCCACTTCCTGTCTATAAGCTGTCTTCCCATGAGGTGTAAGAGACTGTGATGGCCACTTCCTGTCTAAAAGCTGTTTGCCATGAGGTGTAAGAGACTGTGCTGGCCACTTCCTGTCTATAAGCTGTTTTCCATGAGGTGTAAGAGACTGTGCTGGCCACTTCCTGCCTATAAGCTGTCTTCCCATGAGGTGTAAGAGACTGTGATGGCCACTTCCTGCCTATAAGCTGTCTTCCCATGAGGTGTAAGAGACTGTGATGGCCACTTCCTGTCTAAAAGCTGTTTGCCATGAGGTGTAAGAGACTGTGCTGGCCACTTCCTGCCTATAAGCTGTTTCCCATGAGGTGTAAGAGACTGTGCTGGCCACTTCCTGTCTATAAGCTGTCTTCCCATGAGGTGTAAGAGACTGTGCTGGCCACTTCCTGTCTATAAGCTGTCTTCCCATGAGGTGTAAGAGACTGTGCTGGCCACTTCCTGTCTATAAGCTGTCTTCCCATGAGGTGTAAAGAGACTGTGTTGGCCACTTCCTGTCTATAAGCTGTTTGCCATGAGGTGTAAGAGACTGTGCTGGCCACTTTCTGCCTATAAGCTGTTTTCCATGAGGTGTAAGAGACTGTGCTGGCCACTTCCTGTCTATAAGCTGTCTTCCCATGAGGTGTAAGAGACTGTGCTGGCCACTTCCTGTCTATAAGCTGTTTGCCATGAGGTGTAAGAGACTGTGCTGACCACTTCCTGTCTATAAGCTGTTTGCCATGAGGTGTAAGAGAGTGTGCTGACCACTTCCTGTCTATAAGCTGTTTGCCATGAGGTGTAAGAGACTGTGCTGGCCACTTCCTGTCTATAAGCTGATTTCCATGAGGTGTAAGAGACTGTGCTGGCCACTTCCTGTCTATAAGCTGTTTGCCATGAGGTGTAAGAGACTGTGCTGGCCACTTCCTGTCTATAAGTTGTTTGCCATGAGGTGTAAGAGACTGTGCTGGCCACTTCCTGTCTATAAGCTGTTTGCCATGAGGTGTAAGAGACTGTGCTGACCACTTCCTGCCTATAAGCTGTTTGCCATGAGGTGTAAGAGACTGTGCTGGCCACTTCCTGTCTATAAGCTGTCTTCCCATGAGGTGTAAGAGACTGTGCTGGCCACTTCCTGTCTATAAGCTGTTTGCCATGAGGTGTAAGAGACTGTGCTGACCACTTCCTGCCTATAAGCTGTTTGCCATGAGGTGTAAGAGACTGTGCTGGCCACTTCCTGTCTATAAGCTGTCTTCCCATGAGGTGTAAGAGACTGTGCTGGCCAATTCCTGTCGATAAGCCCTGCAGGATTTTAATCCATTGCGGTGTAATGTGTTTCCAATGGTTTTCTTGGTGACTGTGGTCCCTGCTAATTTGAGGTCATTCACTAACTCCTCCCGTGTAGTTCTAGGATGCTTTTTCACCTTTCTCAGAACCATTGACACCCCATGAGGTGAGATCTTGCGTGGAGCCCCAGAGCGAGGTCAATTGATGGTCATTTTGTGCTCCTTCCATTTTCGAACAATCACACCAACAGTTGTCACCTTCTCTCCCAGCTTCTTGCTAATGGTTTTGTAGCCCATTCCAGCCTTGTGCAGGTCTACAATTTTGTCTCTGGCATCCTTGGACAGCTCTTTGGTCTTTCCCATGTTGGAGAGTTTGGAGTCTGCTTGATTGATTGATTCTGTGGACAGGTGTCTTTTATACAGGTGACTAGTTAAGACAGGTGTCCTTAATGAGGGTGACTAATTGAGTAGAAGTGTCTAACCACTCTGTGGGAGCCAGAACTCTTAATGGTTGGTAGGGGTTCAAAAACTTATTTCACTCAATGAAATGCAAATCAGTTGCTATCTTGTATTTAAGGTTATTTTTTTCGATTTTCCTTTTGATGTGCTATCTGCCACTGTTAAAATAAACCTACCATTGAAATGATACTGTTCTGAGACTTTTCATTTCTTTGTCATTGGACAAACTTACAAAATCAGTGAGGGGTCAAATAATTATTTCCTCCACTATATATATATATATATGTATATATATATTTTAACCTCTGAGGTTTCCATTAATAAAGTGCTAGGCATGAATGTTAAAGTCTTTACATATTTTGGTGCTCTGTGGGTGTTCTATTTAAAGTCCGATATATTGATTGCTAGTTTTTTTTTTCTTAAAGGGACCCTGAGCGGTGTCCTAAAAAACTAAACGGGACTTACCTGGGGCTTCCTCCAGCCCACCGTATACCGCGAGGTCCCCGGCACTCTCCTGGCCCCCTCCATAGTCTCGCTGGCGGCTTCGGTAATGTGCAGACTTTGGGGTGAAGTCACACATGCTCGCATCCCGCTGCGTCATCATGCTGGCCGCCATAAGTGCCCTGCCCGGTTCTCTAAAGATTGAACCGCACATGCGCAGGACTCTTATGGCGGCCGGTGTGATGACGCGACAGGTACGCAGCGGGGGGCAGGCATGCATGACTTCACTCCAAAGTCTGCACATTACTGGAGCCACCAGCGAGACCATGGAGGGGGCCAGGAGAGTGCCGGGGACCTCGCGAGATACGTTGGGCTGGAGGAAGCCCCAGGTAAGTCCTGTTTTCTCTTTTTAGGACACCGCTCAGGGTTCCTTTCATCAACATAAAGGACTGCAGTAAAAATGGGTAGCAATATTTTTTTTCACCCTATTCTTCTTACTTTTTATGATACAGTTACATGTAATCATTATTTTTCAGAAGTGTGGTAAATGTAGCATGCTGTATAAGTACAGGCTGGCAGGGTTATGTTTATTTTATATTTTGTGGGCCATTCATCAAATTGGAGAAAATGTGGTGCTGCAACAAGTCCGGCCCACCCCATCGATGTTTAGCTCGATTGGAGGCCGAAATCACTCAAAATGATCAACCAGATATGCTGGAAAATTTGGGTCGCAAATGCTCAATCAGGTGTGCGGCGGTAAAAGCGTTAGATATTGTGACATTCCATGTACTCCCCACCTGTCCGCCGGGTCCCCTCTGCCGTATCTGCCTTCACCGTGAGCACCGGAACCACGGGGCACCATGCATGATGATGGCAGAGGTAGCCAAGGATTGCATTGAGCACCGGTACCACATGGCAGAACACACGATGGTGGCAGAGGAAGTCAAGGATTGCACTGAGCACCGGTACCACGTGGCAGAACACAAGGTGGTGACAGAGGAAGTCAAGGATTGCACTGAGCACCGGTACCACGTGGCAGAACACACGATGGTGGCAGAGGAAGTCAAGAATTGCACTGAGCACCAGTACCACACACAGTGATGGTAGAGGAAGTCAAGGATTGCACCAAGCACCAGTACCACGTGGCACAACACACGGTGATGGCAGAGGATGCCAAGGATTGCACCGAGCACTGGTACCACATGGCAGAACACACGATGGTGGCAGAGGAGGCCAGGGATTGCACTGAGCACTGGTACCACGTGGCACAACACACGGTGATGGCAGAGGAGGCCAGGGATTGCACTGAGCACTGGTACCACGTGGCACAACACACGGTGATGGCAGAGGATGCCAAGGATTGCACCGAGCACTGGTACCACATGGCAGAACACACGATGGTGGCAGAGGAGGCCAGGGATTGCACTGAGCACCGGTACCACATGGCAGAACACACGATGGTGGCAGAGGAGGCCAGGGATTGCACTGAGCACTGGTACCACGTGGCACAACACACAGTGATGGTAGAGGAGGCCAGGGATTGCACTGAGCACTGGTACCACGTGGCACAACACACGGTGATGGCAGAGGAGGCCAGGGATTGCACTGAGCACTGGTACCACGTGGCACAACACACAGTGATGGTAGAGGAGGCCAGGGATTGCACCGAGCACTGGTACCACGTGGCACAACACACGATGGTGGCAGAGGATGCCAAGGATTGCACCGAGCACTGGTACCACATGGCAGAACACACGATGGTGGCAGAGGAGGCCAGGGATTGCACTGAGCACTGGTACCACGTGGCACAACACACGGTGATGGCAGAGGAGGCCAGGGATTGCACTGAGCACTGGTACCACATGGCAGAACACACGATGGTGGCAGAGGATGCCAAGGATTGCACCGAGCACTGGTACCACGTGGCACAACACACGGTGATGGCAGAGGAGGCCAGGGATTGCACTGAGCACTGGTACCACATGGCAGAACATACGATGGTGGCAGAGGATGCCAAGGATTGCACCGAGCACTGGTACCACATGGCAGAACACACGATGGTGGCAGAGGAGGCCAGGGATTGCACTGAGCACTGGTACCACATGGCAGAACACACGATGGTGGCAGAGGAGGCCAGGGATTGCACCGAGCACTGGTACCACATGGCACAACACACGGTGATGGCAGAGGATGCCAAGGATTGCACTGAGCACTGGTACCACGTGGCACAACACACGGTGATGGCAGAGGAGGCCAGGGATTGCACTGAGCACTGGTACCACATGGCACAACACACGGTGATGGCAGAGGAGGCCAGGGATTGCACTGAGCACTGGTACCACGTGGCACAACACACGGTGATGGCAGAGGAGGCCAGGGATTGCACTGAGCACAGGTACCACATGGCAGAACACATGATGATGGCAGAGGATGCCAAGGATTGCACCGAGCACTGGTACCACGTGGCACAACACACGGTGATGGCAGAGGAGGCCAGGGATTGCACTGAGCACTGGTACCACGTGGCACAACACACAGTGATGGTAGAGGAGGCCAGGGATTGCACTGAGCACTGGTACCACATGGCAGAACACACGGTGATGGCAGAGGATGCCAAGGATTGCACCGAGCACTGGTACCACATGGCAGAACACACGGTGATGGCAGAGGATGCCAAGGATTGCACCGAGCACTGGTACCACGTGGCACAACACACGGTGATGGCAGAGGAGGCCAGGGATTGCACTGAGCACTGGTACCACGTGGCACAACACACGGTGATGGCAGAGGAGGCCAGGGATTGCACTGAGCACTGGTACCACGTGGCACAACACACGGTGATGGCAGAGGATGCCAAGGATTGCACCGAGCACTGGTACCACGTGGCAGAACACACGATGGTGGCAGAGGAGGCCAGGGATTGCACTGAGCACTGGTACCACGTGGCACAACACACGGTGATGGCAGAGGAGGCCAGGGATTGCACTGAGCACTGGTACCACGTGGCACAACACACGGTGATGGCAGAGGATGCCAAGGATTGCACCGAGCACTGGTACCACGTGGCAGAACACACGATGGTGGCAGAGGAGGCCAGGGATTGCACTGAGCACAGGTACCACGTGGCACAACACACGGTGATGGCAGAGGATGCCAAGGATTGCACCGAACACTGGTACCACGTGGCACCATGAATGGTGGTGGCAGAGGAGGCCAGGGATTGCACTAATGTACAGGTGAGATTCTGCTGGAGGACACTTTTACAAGGGGGAGGGAGGCCAGCCATGCTAGAATATATAGGACATCGGCCTGTGGTGTATGGGCAGGCAATAGATCTCTCACTGATCAGGTCCAATCAGAGAGAGAGAGAGAGAGAGAGAGTCAGCCTGTCCATATATTGCCTGATGCAACTTCAAGGGTATGCACACCTTTCATCAAGACCATTCCACTGTTCACTGTGAGGATAACCACTACTGTGTGTTAATAAATAGATCCACCACTGCCTTGGAATGACAGAATATTCTGCACAGAAAAAAAATTCATCCTGGCAGGGTATGTAAACATATCAGCATATATACTCGAGTATAAGCTGACCCGATTATAAGCCGACCCGATTATAAGCCGACCCGAGTATAAGCTGACCCGAGTATAAGCTGACCCGAGTATAAGCCGACCCGAGTATAAGCCGACCCCCCAACTTTTACCTAAATTTTTTTTTTGAAAAAGTGATTGACTCAAATATAAGCTGAGGGTAGAACTGTCGGAGTGTTGCAGGTGGAATTTCATTGATGGCTCTTTGTAAGTCTTCTAATAATGAAAACAGTCTGATTAATACATTAAAGCATGCATGCATTTGATCACTATTTCTCCCCCCACCCACCAGCAAAATGTGTGACAGCTTCTGCGGTGTTCTCACCTAAGTGTTCCTGTCAAAATAAGCAGAGCTGCACAGGTTTTATGGGGACTTCTGTGTAGCTGCCGACAGACTTGC